>NW_027175931.1:14111622-14114122 GCF_023055335.1 Clinocottus analis | reverse complement strand
ACACACACAGGAAACAACTGAAGCTTTAAGATCTTTGTTGTCTTCCACAGCCACCAGGAGAAGCAATGGCATTGACAACTGCTTGACTTAACAATTTCAAGGTCATTGGACAAAAAAAATTAAGCGCCAAGAGTCCCATTCTATACCCTTCCCTGCCTCCTCCCTCGCAATCTGAAGAAACGTTAGGATAAAAAAAGGAGGGGGAGGAGAGCAACATGGGTCTTAATGTTGTAGAAATAAAAAACACTTTGAAAACAATTAACAGACAATGTTGGTGTTGTATTGAAGAGATGCTGAACTCAGCCTGTAACTGATGAGCTTGGCTGTTCCAACGTTTAATTAATTTACTAATTCAAAAGAAGCTTTACTGCTGGAACCCTTCTCAAAACTTTATGTCCAAACATGAAAACTTCTTTCTTGGTAACATTGCAACAAAGAAAAGAGAAAGAAAGAAAAAAAAGAAAACTCACTGCTAAAGACAATACGTCCCTACATTACAGGACTGTTTAGAAATATCCGAGAGATACAATAGCAGATTAAAAAAAAACTTCTCAGCGTACAGACACTCTTACAGACAAAGTATTGTACAGACACTTTGAGTTCACTTTTAGACACACATTTAACCCCAGATGTAATTTTACACAAACATGGTGGTGCCTTCAAGGACCACTCTGGTGTTTCTGGGGCAGTTTTTACTCTGAGTGTATTCCTTCCATGCCATGTGTTTACTGGAGTGGTCTTTAGACCTTAAGGTTGGCCTTTAGATATTGAGGTTGGGTCACAGTGAGTGGTGGAAGGCCATATGAACACCTACGGTCAGAGCAGTACTCGCCCCTCCAGCCCTCGGAGCAGCGGCGGCCCCCGCTGTCGTCGCAGGTGTAGTGGCCAAAGGTGTCGTTGCGGGGCCGACAGTACGAGGAGCAGGCCTCGCCGTGGTAGTGCTCATTGCACACCACGTGGTAGGAGTAGCGCAGCTCGCTCTGGTTGCCAAAGTGCACGTCCTGGGACCAGTCCTCACCGACGTCCAGCCGGCGGCGGGTCGCTTGCCGACTTATGAGGTTGTTCTGGTTTTCTGGAGGAGGGAGGGAGCGTTATGGTGTGTGTCGGATTACAGAGGACAATAACCTGAAGATGAATTAAGACAGTTCAAATAATACACATTCTCTCATATTCTATAATCTTCCTGTGGGGAGTAGATGTGTGTGTGTGTGTGTGTGTGTGTGTGTGTGTGTGTGTGTGTGTGTGTGTGTGTGTGTGTGTGTGTGTGTGTGTGTGTGTGTGTGTGGAATGAGCTGATAGCCCTTTGCTCTTTGCCCTGTGATTGGCTGCTCCAACTTGGTCTTATGTTGACTTCAGAGCAGCCAGCAATGGCTTCAAATATGAACAGACATACAATAGAGTGTATAGTTTTAGTTATAGTAAAACCTGGACACCTGCATTAATTACAGTCAACTCTATATTGGCTGCTCTAAGTGTTTTCAGTGGAAACAACGCCCCCCTGTGGAGATGCAGCAGCAGCAGTTACCTGTAGAATCGAGACTCGAAGACTCCGCGTTCCATGCTTCAATGATCAGAGAGAAAGTCCCCTGAATAGGTGGGAGAGGATCGATTAATGCACGTTTAACATGCACGTCATCAAGTCTGTCGCTTTTGTAAATTTATACTTTTTGTAAATTTGACCTAATTGTTTCATTTTGAAAGTAAAAGAAGTACACAAGAAGCTGTAAACTTTGCTTATTCATAGCGACCAAAGAGTTCAAGAAGGTAAAGAGTTAAAATATGAAGTAGGGTTGGATGAAGAATGCTGTGACGCACACGCAGATTACCGCAGGGACCTTTGCAGACGGCCCGTGGGATGTGTGTCACCTACCGGCCACTTGAAGTGGAACGGCACCCTGATGGGCGCGCTCGCGGAGATTGATTTGGAGTCCGCGGCGAAGATCTCCGTGAGCGCGGTGCCGTACGTGCACGGCGGCTCCGGGTTGATGACGTCCTGCGAGTGCTTGAGGCACACGCGGAAAAAGACCTGGCAGTCCCGGGACTGGTAGCGGCACACGCTGCGTGCGCTGCTGAAGGAATTGATCTTTAGCTCGAAGACCCCAGAGGAGACGGCCTGATGGAGGCAGAGGAGGTGCACAGATGAGGATGATTATACATAAAATAATGTGTCGATGGAAAAAAAAACTGAGATGTGGAGAGAGAAAAAACTGAAACAAAGCGTCCAGTAAACGTTGAACTTTGAAGTGTTGTTCTTCTATTATATGTATGACTTCAGACTGTCTGCACTTCATCATGTCGCTGCTTATCCACTAGTAGGTGCTATCACAAAGTGATGGAAGTGAACCTGCAGGTCCAAATGGCAAACACCGGCACGCTGCGCGTATTAACGCGCGTCTCCAAACTGGCCCGCGGCGGCTCTCTGCAAGTGTGCTGTCAGTGCAACTCACCGTCTGCGCCGACGCTAACAGCAGGAGACACGACAGTAACGGGCGCGCCATGG
>NW_027175931.1:14084122-14096622 GCF_023055335.1 Clinocottus analis | reverse complement strand
AGCGTAATAACTAGTATGTGAAAGACCCAGAGAAACAGAAATATCACACGAGGCAAATTCCCAGACGTTTTGGAATCCCTGCCGAACGCATTTTTTAGGTCTCAAAAAGAGGACATGTCCGGGAAAAAGAGGACGTCTGGTCACCCAGTTAATTCTCATTACTCACAGAAGTCCAGTAATCCCCTGTCAGCGCCACATGATCCGTAGCAGCCAAGTTTTTCATTTTCCATTTTGTTCTTTCCAGCTTTATACAGTTGGTGGATTTTTTTCATGATTGTGCGTTTTTGCGGTGCTTTGATGCTCGGGTTCCCCATTGCCACTCGCAAAACTTTGGTGAACCCCTCATCCTCAACAATATTCATTCCGCAACTGTGCTACTCAGCTTGTCATAGGCAGACTTAGTGAGGGTTCCACGTTGTTCAGTGAGGCTGGTTTGACGCATTCCACTTGAACGCCCCTCGCCGACCAACGCATGCTGTGCGTTGAGATGGTACTTTAGGCTGGTTGTGCTGGTGAAACGACAACGTCTTCCCGAGTGAACATCTGACATCTACGTCTGACTGCATTAGAGCGGAAATAGTTCAATAAGTATATTAGAAGCTCATTCTGCTCATGCGTTAACACGTTATTTTTCACAGCTCTAGTTATAACACAACTTTAAGCAGCATATTAGTTATAATTCTTGTGTACAGAGAGAACAAAAATAAAGTCTAACTGCTAAAACTCCTGGAGAAAAGAGGAAACCGTTGATTCATTGAACACACAGGACGGCTTGAGTGAAACAATATTTTAGAAACAATCCTTAACGTCTGGAAATTGCGGTTTATGGGGGAACTGGAGAGGAATCCACAGGTTGTAAATAGTGAAGGAAAATAACTTCACAGCAAGAAAAACTAATAAAATAGTTTACATCCCTGGAATCAATCCTTGTTGAGCAACAAGTCCACTTTTATACTTTGTGTTTTTATGATGGGAGCTCGTTGCTTCTATCAAACACGCTAAATGTATATGTGGAGTAAACACTTTGAGGAGAAGCCGTTTGGTTGGTTTCCTTTATTGAGGACGTCAGCGGTGAGTTCACATCAACACAACCTTTCAACAAGCAGAGAAGGCAGCTGACCTCTGGATGGTGGTTCTCTCCCCGAGGAGTATGGGGGGGTAAGGAGTCGCCCAAAGTTTTCACAAAAATAATTATAATTTTTAAATTATAATTAAAATAAAAAAGAGGCCTCTTCAGGTCATTCAGCTGGTTCCATATTATAATTAGCATGTGTGAATAATAAACATTGTTTGCTGAACTTTATAGACACATGTTCACACACAGTCCTGCTGCCACAAACATTCACTGAAGCACCAATCATGGATGAATGCACTTCTTTCCTCCCTATCGTTTGATTCAGAACTAAACTTCAATTGCTTTTGTCACCATCGGGGCAACCGATGGGCTTCGAGCCGAGAGTCATAGACAGGAAATCAGACTGTATTGAGTGACAGACTAACACTGTTAGTTTGCGTCTTTTTTTTTTGTTGGTATAATTTGTTGATAACGAAAAACCTGTTGATAACAAAAACTAGAAAACTCGCTGTGGGGCGGCGGCCCCACAGCGAGCAGGGACCTTGGGTTCGATCCCAGGCTGGATAGACTGCTTACTATGTCGAGTTGGCACGTTCGTTTTCTTTCGGTTCCTCCCACAACCAAAAGAGGATTACGGTGAAGGAGGACTCTACGTCGCCTATAGGGTGTGCGTTTCTACCTGTCCGGGGTGAAACCCGCCTCCACCCAATGCAAGCTGGGATAGGCTTTGCCCTCTCTCACGTGTTAATGAAAGCGTGAACTCTCTTTAACGCCATCACAAGCTCAGCTGCTATTCAAGTCTTCCATGCCACCACCAACCGAAGGTCTAACATATTGAATAAACTCTAAAGAACACTATATATTGTTAATCTTTATTTCTTATAAACAATATTCATTGTTTTAACATAGTCTCCAACAGCCCGTCACACACAGAAGAATAGAAAATTCAAAATTAAATACACAATCTGAAAGTATAGTACGGGACAGAGCACTGCTGATCTCAAGACAGATCCTGTGAGCGGCGGAGCTAACCAGAGATGGAGTGGTGATAGCAGCGCTGATCTCAGTTCAGCCTCCAAACCGCCAACAACAAGAGTTTATCCTGACCTGGATCCTCTTTTTTTTCTTCATTTTTTAACCAATCAGCAACTTGATATGCACGACTTGACATCAAGATGACCAATGGGAGGACGCCGCCGACGCCCCGCCTCTATAAGAACAGGATGTGCCCCTCATTGGTGCAGAGAACGGCCAATGTTCCAGCACTGCAGACCTGCACACTGAGAGGTGATTGGTTCTCGGGACCGCTCAGCTACAGTACACATTTCTACCCTCTCCTCTCCAAGTGTAACCTCTGGCCCCTCCCCTCGACGCAGATGGCGAGTTGGGCTGCGATTGGTGGAAGTGTGAGAGGGGGGGCAGGGCTCACTGCTGTTTGGAGCGCCAGAACCGCGAAGCAATGGAGCCGAGAGAGAGGCCCTGTTTCTTCTGATGGGCGAGCTCGGCCAGACGCTGCTCCTCCTCCTGAGACAGAGACAGACAGAGAGAAAGAGACAGTTGGATCAAACAACTGATAAATAAACAGATAAATATATCCCGGGTTCGTCTGATCCTTTCATACCTGTGCCAACTGAGCCTGTCTGCGTTTGAAGGCCTCAATGGGGTCCTCCTCCAAAGCGTAGTTCTCCAACACTGAACGGACGTCATCCACTCCGCTCAGAGCGATAGCTGCCGTTGAGAAAGAGTTCAAACAGCAGAATATTACGTATTCCGTTTCCAATGAGGTAATTTGACTATGCAAGGATCATTACCAGAAAACTCCCCTCTTAAATGAGTCAGTGAGAGAAAGGGAATTTCACATTTGAGTTATACAACATGTGCAGAACTGATTCGTTGCAAACTATGTATATCAGGCTAAATATTTTCTATTTTAATTTTGCTTAACTACTTTCATCTGATAACTTTAGTTACTTTCCAGATTCAGATTACTAGTTCAAAACTAAATGTGACAACTGCTCAGAGGGACAGAGAGACAGTTGAAACCTGAACATGTGGCGTCTTACTCTTGAGGAAGTTGGCGAGGTCGTAGAGCGTTCGGTCCTCAGAGTTTCCGTCCCATTTCTTCAGAGCCATGCCGTTGAAGGGCTGCAGGCTGAACGCCTCCCTCTTGCAGTCCACCACGATCACCTTACTGGTGTCCCGGTTCAGACAGGACACGTCCTGGACAGACGAGGGGCGCAGAGAGACGGGTCACACATATACAAGTTCAGAAAACACACCGCTATCCTGCTACAGATACAATATGCCGCCCCTCCTCTTTAGCAACAGAGCTGGTGGGACCAGGGTGACCTCTTTAAGGCCTAATCAAATATGCAACTTAACTGAACTGAATGATCCTTAATATTCAAATAAAAAACACACACACTTTCTCTGGTAGCTCCAGCTGGTGACTATTAAGTGTGTGCGCTCGTGAGACAGATGGAGAGGGACGCTTGTTGTCTCTGTCACCACGCTCATCTGTTGCCCAGCCCCCCTAAAACAGTTTGTAAACCCCAGTGGACACATCCATCGTCTTCACAACAAAATAATGAAAGACATCCTTGTTCCTTCAGAGATCCTTCAGAGAGAGATGTATATATATTGAGAGATATATGCGAGAGAGAGAGAGAGAGTGAGAGCGAGAGACACACACACACAGAGAGAGAGAGAGACACACACACACACACACACACACACACACACACACACACACACACACACACACACACAGGGGCACACACAAACAGCCAATGTGCACACAATCCACGCTAAACCTCCTGACAGTTAACTGCACACGGACAGCAGGCCGTATGAAACAAACTACAAAGTTGGAAGTAAGACGGTTAATCCAACTGTTGTGTTGCGTTGCATTTCCTGTCCTGGCAACAGCCATCAAACAATAAGACGTCTGACTCTCAGATGCAGGGCAGCAGACAATAGCTCCATTTGGCCAGGTTTATAGAAGGGAGAGGAAGGGTCATCACACCGGGGCTCAGGAGGAATTATTCAGCAGGGAATAAAAGCAACTCCATATTTTGCACATGTTTTAACAGTAGTATGGCACTTTAAGTGCAAGGAAGAGTGGCGTGAAGTCTGAGAAATGTCCTCGAGTGATGTCACTTGAGTCAACAAGTCTCGGAGATGTTTGAGTATTGAAAAAAAAGAAGTTGAGTAAAAAAAGGTTGAGCGCAGCAGACAGAAGGTCCATAAGGTCCTGGTGCAGCCCGTTGTATCCGCTCGTATAACGCTGCGTAGTCGCATTGCTTGCTCCAATAACTTAGCAGCTAGGCTAACCGTTGTCGTTAGCTTGCTAGCTAGTCATTCGTTACCCGTGTTTAAGCCTCAGTGTTGGGTTAGATAACAGCTTATTGAAACTGTGTTTCTTTGTTTCAAAATACTGCAGGAGCTTCAAGAGAAGCAATGTGTAAATATCTCCACTAAGATGCAGAACGCCGAACTGCGTTCAACAGTCCGTTATGATGTGGCTTCATGACACTCAGACGAAGTGTTGCTTGGATTTGTGGTTCAATATATAATTAATAACTTTTGTTTAGGTAAAGTGCAGTCAGTAAGTTAACCGTTGTCAGTCTGTAAGTGTGTGTGCGTCTGTGAATGTGTTGTGTGTGCGTCTGTGAGTGTAGAGAACAAGTTCTGATTTTAAACAAAAAAAAATCTTTATTGTTGAGATTTTTTTGCACTGTAAATTTTTAAACTTTTTTTAAAATCCGATTCATCGAAAAAATAATCAACCGATTAATTGATTATTAAAATAATCGTTAGTTGCAGCGCTAAAATGATCCCTCCGGTTCTCTTTATGTTTTTGAGCTGTCCAGTCAAAGTCTTGCAAAAGACAAAACCCTGAGACATACACACGCGTGTGTATGTACACAAATTGTGTGTGTGGGTGGGTGCATGCGTTAAAGTGTTGTAGTCTTTCTGAGCACTGAGGCGTATTTGACACTATCTGGATTATAAATCACAGACGGCAGAAAATGCACATCCATAAACATTGAGTAACTTTGTCTTGTTGGCATTTCTAACTCTGCCTTGGCATATGGAGCATTAATAACTCTCTCTTAGCATCTGATGCATTGAGTCTATCTTGGCGTTATGGAGATGAGATGATAAGTGTGTCCTCTTCCTGGGAAGTAGGTTAAGCAGCTTTTTGCAGCCTCCAGACTGCTCGTCAATAAAAACCCAGAGATGACAGTTGGAGGAGGTGGGAGGAAGATGGGAAGGGGGGGCTATGGAAGGAAGGAGGGCCGGGGTGAAGCAGGGTGGAAGGGAGGTGAGATAAGAGGAAGAGGGGAAAGAATGGAGGAGGCAGAAGAGTTAATGAGGCCTAAGAGGGAGACAGAAGGGAGGACCGAGGCCAATTGTGGTGAGGAGAAGGAAGAGGAGGAGGATGATTAATTGTGGCAGATGAAGGCAGCCATGTAGAGCAGACAGGGGAGTTAATGCAGCACGTTGCTGTTCACAGGTGTTTATCATGATTCATTAGGTCAGGACAGGTGGAGCTTCTCAAAGTGTTTATGACCATCAGGTTTTAATGCTATTCCTCAGTGGGATACATTATCATGAAAGAGGTCACACTTGAGCAGTAAACTAAATGATACGATTGTTCTGTCATGGAAAACTTCAATGAATTTCTTACCAAGTTTACAAAAATCATGGCCTTCATTGGTCGGGAATGGTCAAGCCAATGCTGACAGCGTCAACCGATAAGTCCTGATCTACGTCATGACATTTATGCAAATATACATTTACATACACAACAACACAACACACCACACACGTACCTTAACATGATGCCCCTCCATGTAGTGTGTTGCATCTCTGAAGAGACGATACATAACGAAGCCCTGAGGATCAATGCTGTCGATCAGAGGATATGCTGTCTGGAAATACACAAAATCATAGTTGTCAGCCATCACACACTGTAAAATGGTGGTATTAATTCAACTAAATCAGCTGACCTATAGTCATTGGCTGACTGTCATTTTACATGTGTAGTTTTGAGTCAAATTGATATTAAAGATATAAATATTTGCAGCCCAAACAATAACGATTACCTTAAAAATAAGTAACTCAAGTTCGGCCTGCAGGAGAAGATGTCTGACTGTGTGTGTCCCTAAGACAACTGTAAACGAGTCGACACACTTCACACACAAACAGAGCAAAGAGGTCCTGACGACTCCATTAACATCTCAAAGAACAGAGCAGAACCAGGCAGCAGCAATTTTTAAGTCACACTGCCATTCATTATTCATAATGCCACATACAACCTCAATGTGACATTTTTACTCTTCAGTGTTTCCCCTACCATTATAGTAGTACGCCGTTAACAGGTTACGCCTGCGCGACTCGCTGATTCTTTTTTGCCAAAAAGCCAATCTCCGTATAATCTCCGTGAAGTCTTTTCTGCTGTTGAGTCTCTCATCAGAATACAGATCTCAGTTTAACATTGAGCATTAATTGAGAGGCCGTATCAAGTCTAAAAATAATTGTTGAAGAAATCAGCTCACAGCAGCCACAAACACTGATACAACTTGATGCCCCCTGAAAAAAAAAACCACACCCCTGTAATTTTCTCTATATCGCCAGATCACAAAATGTCATTTAAGGTCGTCTTTCCTATAGAACAGCTCTACACCTTGTTCTGTTATTAAACAAACTAAACGGCCGTACTTTATTAATGGGATCTACACAACAGCTTGTCATTTCTGTCTCGACGTGCTCGCGCGTAAACACTTCTTCTCTCCTCTGCGGCGTTGTTCCGTCCCGATGCGCAAAGACACGTGCGCGCACACAGGTGAGCGCTGAGCACCCAGCAGCGGGCAGAGAGCATAGACAAACTGGACCACTGGAGCAGCTCTCTGAACCCAGAGCAGCTCTCCTGCTCCGAGTGAAACGAACCAAAGTGCTCGTGTCTTGTTCCAACAATGAGCTACTGGCTTCACACATTACAAAGTACACAGACATAAAACTAAGTAATAATAAATACATGGAGAAATGCCTGTACTTTCGGGTACATGTTCACGGTACATTGGTTACGTTGCGCATGCGCGACTCAGCGATTTTTGGCGTTTTGCCAAAAGCCAATCTCCGCAAAGTCGTCTTTTTTGTTGTTCAGTTTCTCAAAACCGGAAAGACCTCACCTCAACATGGAGCGTGAACCGAGCGCAACCGTATCAAGTCTACAACCGCGTTTTAAAAATATGTGTAGAGGAAAGCAGCTCACTGAGTCACTAACACTGATACAACCTGATGCTCACACATCTACTCGTTCTGTTTTGTTTTGCAATTTGCTTTAAGTTTTCCAAAATGAGCTCTTTAGTACTAACTACATATTATTTATTTTTTGCACGGATAGAACTTTATTTTTATTGTTCTAAGTGATTGCAATTGTTTTTCATCCTTTTGGTCTGGTAGGGCTATCTGGTTTAATTATAAGTTATAGTAATATTCTTTATTCAGTTATTTATAAAAGCACAGATGGAGTCACAAAATGATGTTATTCACAGAAAAAGCAATGCTTTTGGTGTTTGTGTCATTGTCGGTGTCGTCGAGGACGACCCTCCCCCCCCCCTCATTTGAAGCTGTAAACCTAGGGGAAACACTGAAAGTGATTGCAATTTTCTTCAATCTGTTATTCATAAAAGCTATTATTTTAAATGAAAAAGTTTGAGAACCACTGCCTTAAGTGTTTGTGTCGGTGTGGTTGAAAACAATGTTATTAGAAGATAATATGTCCCATGAAATTGCTCGTGATTATTGGAACTGTGCGGCTCCTCGGCAGACAACAATTGTGATCTGACCACAGAGCCGTAAGCTCACATCAGCATGATAGAGAGACCTCGGCTGGCTTATTTAGTTATAAACACCAGTGTTTCCCCTACCATTATAATAGGGCGGCGGGGCACCCCCCTGAAATAACTCCCCACCCCCTTGTAATTTTCTCTATATTGCCAAATCACAATACGTCATTTAAGGTTGTCTTTCCTATAGAACAGCTCTACACCTTGTTCTGTTATTAAACAAACTAAACGGTTGTATTTTATTGACGGGATCTACACGACAGCTCGTCATTTCCGTCTCTTCGTGGTCGCGCGTAAACACCTCTCCTCTGCGCTGCTCTCTGTATCGCGCACGCCGTTGTTCCGTACCGAGGCGCAGAGACACGTGCGCGCACACAGGTGAGCGCTGAGCGCACAGAGATCGTAGACAAATATGTCGCGTGAAAAGCAGACAACTATATCTACGTTTTAAACGCTCCCAGGTAGAAGATAGCAAGAGAAGCCCTCCTGCAAGAAGCATCGGAGCAGCTCTCTGAACCGGGAGCAGCTCTCCTGCTCCAAGTGAAACGAGCCAAAGTGCTCGTGTCTTGGTCCAACAATGAGCTGCTGGCTTCACACATTACAAAGTACACGGACTAAGTAATTAATAAGTACATGGATAAATGCCTTTACTTTCAGGTAAATGTTTACGGTTAATAAATTACGTTGCGCATGCGCGACTCTGCGATTTTTGGCGTTTTGCCAAAAGCCAATCTCCGCAAAGTATCCGTGAAGTCGTCTTTTCTGCTGTTCCGTCACTCAAAACCAGAAAAAGATCTCACTTCAACATGGAGAGTGAACTGAAAGCGGCCGTATCAAGTCAACAACCTTGCTTTAAAAATATGTTTAGAGGAAAGCAGCTCACTGCAGCACTAACACTGATACAACCTGATGCTTACACATCTGCAGTGTCATTCTGTTTTGTTCTGCAATTTGCTTTTAGTTTTTCAAAATGACCTATTTAGTAGTAACTATATATCATTTATTTTTTGCACAGATAGAACTTTATTTGTATTGTTTTAGGTGATTGCAATTTTGTTTTCTTTTTTTGTGGTCTGACGGGGCAATTTGGTTAAATTGAAAGTGATTGTTCTTTATTCTGTTTATTATTTTAAAAAGCACAGATGCAGTCACAGAATGATGTTATTTACAGAAAAAGTCATGTTTTTTGGTGTTTGTGTCAATGTCGGTGTCGTCGTCCCCCCCCTCTGAAGCTGTAAACCCAGGGGAAACACTGAACACTGTTAAAGTATACAGGCAGGTGTGTGTCGGTGTGTGTGTGTGTGTTTCACCATGCCAGTCTCTGCAGTGAAGATGACGATCTCATAGAGTGGTGCAAGCTGCTGGAACAGGTAGTCGATGCCCGGGCGTTTCTTAAACCGCCAACCTGTCGACAACTGGAAAACAAACAACAAAAAATGTATGACTCAGGAAAGTAAATTATTTTTGGAGGCACAAATGTCTTTCTCCTTCACCTGACACTGGTCTTGAGTATTAAATCACACACACAAACTAAATCACAATATTAGGATGATTATCATTATCATTATTATTATTATTATTATTATAGAAAAACATAGTTGGTTGATGCAACACAAACAATGAGCTAAGTCTGAAAAAAACTGTTATTTGAGATATGTTGTAACATATGTTTTCCAGAGAATCATAGTGCTGACGGAGCCTTACAACAATGATACAGAAAAATACATGTGTCAAATAAAACCGCAGCAACGCAGAGTCAGGTTGAAGCCGATCCATCAATCGGGTTCAGCCAGTCGATGCCTGTGGTTTTACACTCGAGGGATCGGGCATGTTGAGGCAGAGGGACAGATTGACTGTGAGCGTTACTTCATGAATCAGTGGTTTCGCCGCGAGCACCCGTTTGGATCGGGCTGGAGCAGATTCAAGTTGTTTTCTTTTGTAATAGGCCAAAACACAGCCCAGAGGTTTACATAACTCCTCGAATAGATTTTAGAATTCTGAAAGGTGAACATGGCAACAGTCACAGACTGGGTATTTCTGGCATTGCTGGAATCAAGAACTGTCCTGTCTGTAGCGGTGGGACAGTTGTTGATTACTGTTGTTCTGTTCGGACGCTCAGAGGTCACAACCTTTTCCACTCTGAATGCTGTAGCTAGACTAAAACACACACAGCATCAACAGCCTGAGGGCTGCCGGACCTGTGAGAGTGGGTGAGAGAGTGGGTGAGTGTAAATAGATAGTGAATCGACAATGTTTTTATACAGTAAAGAGTTTACTTTCGTTTCAGGTCTGAGGACTGGTTGATCATCGGTAAACTGTAATTAGAGCTATAAACCACTGGTGACAGTTGAAGCAGTGTGTGTGAAAAGAGGAAACATATCCTTATACAATGGCGAGTATGATCTATTTTAAAATGTTACTCCTCAATTGACGTTTTCACAAGAAAAAAAAGCATGCTTTTTGCATTTTTAGTAGAGCTGGGCAAAGTTGAAAAAAATTAACTGATTAATCGTATGATTTTTTTGCGATTAATTACATTATGCGCCAAATTCAATAATGAAGTAAAAACTAGTGTATTGCACACTTTTATTTTAACGTAATGTTATCAGAACAATACAACAGCACTCTGAATCAACAGCAAGTTAACATACACACTTATATAGTTTATAAATCTGTTTTCTTTTTTTTTCTGAACAGGTACTGTTCAGTAGTAAGGGTGCCTGTGAGGGACAAACCACTGCTTCTTTTGTCCATGTTCAGTCTGTTGCTTACCTTAACGATGGATGTGAAAGACCAGCAATTGATTAACTTTATAGAAAAGCAATGAATGCTTTCCATTTTTTCCAATTCAGTTCAGTTTTTCTTCCTCATTGAGAAAAGTCCAGTCTGTGTTGTCTTGAAGATGTGCACTGTAGTCTGGGTAAATGAGGTGGAGATGTGAAGGACAGCAGACAGGTATCAGTGGCGGCTTTGTGCATGCGTAATTAATGTTCAATTCGGGGACGCTGATCTTGCAGTGCGGGCCTGCCAGTACACTGACCGCCTGTGAAGCTTTGTGAGGTGACTCGCGGCAGCTGAGAACAGAAACTACAGAACAATACGTGCTTTCACGTCAGGGTCAAGTCGGCAAATCGTCCGGTGAGGCTATGGAAGCGCGCGTGTGTGTGTATTAGCAGACAACAAGACAAGTCGACAGGTGCTGGGACATACCTCTGACGTACACTTCCCATCCTCCACCTGTCCATAAACCCTTTAACCTCCTGCGGCAGAGCAAGGAAGGAAGGAGGGAGCCTTCAGGCCTCAGTGTAGTCGGTGGCCCCCCCATGGCAAGAACCAGCGCCGCTGTCCCATTTTGTACGGCTCATTGAGTTCTGAACATCTATGAACTACCTTTCATCTGGACATGGGGCAACTACTCACTGTGGAGTATAAGCAGTGATTCTAAATAATAATAATAATAATAATAAAAATAATATTAGAAAAAAGAGACGGCAAAAACAAATTCTTCAGCTGATTAGTTGTGAATATTTTAAAATATTTTATTAAATGGTGAGTTTAATCGTCTATCTAATTCTCTACCTCACTCTCTGTTGAATTAAATAAACTAGGTCTGTGAAATGAATACAAATTTTAATCAGATTAATCACAGGTTTCTGTGGATTAATCATGATTAATCACATATTACCGATATTCTCGGTATATTTTTGTAAAAACCTAAAGATTTATGATAAAAGACGGATAAATACATTGTCATTTATACATCGGGGTACTGTTGTAAACAATGCAGCTACAGGCCGTCAGGTGAGCCCCGTTAGCGTTTCTTCTCGCTCCACAGGCGTGCATCTACACGATCTTTAGCTCATAAAAAAGTCGTGCTAAACTACCAAAAAAAAAGTTTGTCGCTGAAATTCCAGTTGATTATTGATGCGGCGATGTTTTATGCCAAACTAGTTTCTTCAGAACGTAACAGGATATTCGAGTGGAGGTGACAAGGTGCTCAGTGTTGCCAGACTGGTGATGGCAAAGTATCGTACCAAAGGCTCAAAACGGTTGTATTTAGAGGATAATTATCGTGCATCTGGCAACCCCGAGATCAGACGACCAGTGACAGTTCTCTCTACAGTCAGAGCTCGCGCAAGAAGATGAACGTAAGATACCATTTCCACAACTTGTAAGGGCATAATAACTAGTTTGTGAAAGACCCAGAGAAACACAAATGTCACACGAGGTAAAATCCCGGACGTTTTAGAATCCCTGCCAAACGCATTTTTTAGGTCTCAAAAGAGGACATGTCCGGGAAAAAAAAAACGTCTGGTCACCCAGGTAATTCTCATTACTCACAAAAGTCCAGTGATCCCCTGTCAGTGCCACATGATCCGTAGCAGCCAAGTCATTTTCTGTTTTGTTCTTTCCAGCTTTATACAGTTGGTGGATTTTTGTCATGATTGTACGTCTTTGCAGTGCTCTGATGCTCGGGTCCCCCGTTGCCACTCGCAAAACTTTGGTGAACCCCTCATCCTTAACAACATTAATTCCACAACTGTGCAACTCAGCTTGTCACAGGCAGA
>NW_027175931.1:14009122-14079122 GCF_023055335.1 Clinocottus analis | reverse complement strand
AGGAAGCGCTATTTTGAAAAAGTACGATACTTAAAATATGCAAAATCTTATCGTTTTTAACGTGCAAGTAGTTTTTTAGTTACTTAGTTAGTTACGGTACTTTTTTAGCATCGGTATACTGTGCAACATTACTCCTGACATGTGAGTAACCAGGGATAATCACACCATACAACCAAACACTGAACCCAACAACCAAAATGATGGCTCTCAGAGTGTACAATGCAGCAATAGCAAACTGTTTATCAGAAGGTAGCCACACCCTATTTGACTCTAAATGGACCATCATTTACTAAATTCACATCAAGCATCAGCACAGGATGTCTGACTCACCTGTCTGTAGTCCTGGAAGTATTTGAAGGTTCTTTTCAGCTGTTGGACTACGGGAGGATCTGAGAAAAAGAATGAAAACAACACAAAGGGACACAGCTGGTCAACAGATGTATGAGAAGCTCTCTGGAATAACAAGAAAAACTATTTAACAAAACAATTAAGTATTCAGACATAGATATTTAGTAAGAATATGTTATGGTCTATTTAAGCCCAAGGCTCAGGAGCTACATTCCATAATTTTGATATAAATGTGATTCCAAAGGCTTAAAATCAGCATTTAACTTTAAGAATCGTCACTACCGAAACGCATATTTTCTTCAATTAAGTAATGATTTTTGGGTTTTATATTAAGTTTTATGTTTTTATGTGTGTACACCTCTTCAATATGTAAATACTAGCCATCCACCTGCTAGCATTCTTTAGTTATGCTTAACATTAGCTAGAAATGTCACTACCGAAATAGAAAGGATCATGTCACTACCAAAATGCTACCATATGTTTTGGTAGTGACACAATTGAATGGTAAGTAGTTCAATCCCATCATTTTGAAGTAAATACGTTGTGTAGACTAAATAGTAAAGATGTAGATAATGCTGATTTCTATCTGAAATTGTTCAGGGGAGAAAGAACCATAAGACACCAAAATGCCAAAAGGAATTAGAAAAAGTGGAGCAGAGAGGATATGGACAAAAAGTGAGAGATGACCTAGTGAAACACCACAAATATTTAAGGAGGGAAAGAGAAAGAAATACGAAACAAAAGGAAGAAGGAAAGTTTAAATGTATCAGTGATTTATCCAACAGGGAGTTATGAGTTAAGATTAAGCAATAACGTTGAGGAAACAGTGCCGAAACAGTAGATGTTTTGTAAAAAATAAAGTATACTGAGTTATCAACTAAAATGTTATGATACTTTTTGGTTTAATGTATGTTCAATTTGATCAATCATCAACTCTGGAATCAATGTGATCAATATTATGCATTTTACAAAGAGAATGGAAGGAAACACAATTTTAACAGGTTAAAAATAATACTGTTAAATTAGAATTTATTACGATGTTTCGGTAGTGGCAATTTTTGGGAAAGGAAAGACATTCCAACACAATCTGAAAATATAATATAAAAATTGGCGGTTCTTTTACTAGAAATGTGTACGTACAATCAATATTTCTATATATATATTTCTATATATATATATATATATATATATATATATATATATATATATATATATATATATATATATATATATATATATATATATATATATATATATCCATATAGATATATCTATATGTATATAGATATATCTATATATCTATATAGATATATCGATATATCTATAGATATATCGATATATCTATAGATATATCTATAGATATATCTATATATCTATAGATATATCTATATATCTATATATATATATATATCTATATCTATAGATATATATCTATAGATATATATCTATAGATATATATCTATAGATATATATATATATATATATATATATCTATAGATATAGATATATATATATATATAGATATATAGATATATCGATATATCTATAGATATATCTATAGATATATCTATATATCTATAGATATATCTATATATCTATATATCTATAGATATATCTATATATCTATATATATATATATCTATAGATATATATACATATATATATATATATATCTATATATATAGAGATATATATATATATATAGAGATATATATATATATATATATATATATATATATATATATATATATATATATATATATATATATATATATATATATATATATATATATATATATATATATATATATATATATCTATCTATCTATCTATCTATCTATATGGAAAAAGTTTCGGGATTTTTTTTGTCTTGTATATTCCCAACCTGACTGTGCACCAATTCGGTAGAATAGCCCATATAGAGATTAATTATTTCCTTCATTTATTTATTCATATACAAATAGTGCAGGGAGTGAATCATCCTCTAGAAATGTGAGCTGATAAAGAGTCGCCCTGTATTTTCAGATTCCATGAAAGAAAAATTAAACAAAGATGAGTTCAACAATAAAACTGAAGTGGTTAGATGGCTTCAGCGCAGCTGTAATCTTAATGAGTCTCAAAAACTACAACTCCCTAAGGAGACACAGCTGATAACATCTGAGCCTGTCTGGCCCCGACAAATTACCAAGCTAAGCGAGGATGACAATACTGAATATCAATGTTCATGAGCCTGACAGCTGATTCTTCATGCTCACCGCTGTTGCATTTTAAACATTTCCATAACACAGTATTTTGTGATGTCTTCTTTGGATATTAAAACCTCCCACTGAATCTTGGGCAAAGAAGCCCCTGCGAGTTGAAGATGGTGTTTGAGGCTTTCTGGATAAGTGACGAATCCTCTTCAATACTTTAAAAATCAGGGCAATTTCTTATCTCAAAGACATCGTGAAAAGCCTCAGCATCGCTTACATTTTCCGTAGCTCTTTGAAAATGGTACAATGACCCAGTTTGAGACATTAAAGTGATTTCTTGACATTTTCTTTTATTAACTTAATAACTAATGCTCAAAATAATCTCCCAAAGAAGATGGGACACAAATTGGTTCAATTAAATTAATTGTTGGTTCAACAAAAGAGAATAAAAAGTGGTACATTTACAAAGTGATGGAGGAGGCCTAGACACTGATCAGCCAGCTAGCCGAGTCCTTAATAACACCTCCAGCTGTCAATGCGCTATTGGCTAATAATGATTAAGACTTTGTTTCCCATGGGGCTCATTACCGCAAATAGGACTACAATAGCAAGACACACACGCACACAAACATGCACGCGTCACTCTAGCCCTCCATCTCTCCCTAAACACACACGCTGAAGTTAGCACACTCTGGTCACAGGAGACTCAATCCCCTAGAGTGAATAGCAGCGTACTGAAGCAGGAAGCCATCTGCCACGGTAAAGCTGTGATGATGCATTCACATTTGTGGCTGTGTGTATGTGTGAATGTAGGTATGTGTGTTTCAACTGATGGGGAAAGCAAAGGAAGCTCAAGGGTGGAGCAAAGGTCAGAGAAGACTGATGTAGAGAAACTCAAATAAGTTATGGGTCAAAGTGAGTTTGATTCAGTTTTACAGCAAATTGATGCTCTCTTGTAAATGGTTGCATTATGCATTATATGTGATATACATTTTCGATGCAGCTCTCTGAGGAAGATAAACTTCAAATATGCGCTAACTGGGATTTGAGGCAGTGCGACGTGTGTGTGTGTGTGTGTGTGTGTGTGTGTGTGTGTGTGAGAGAGAGAGAGAGCTGGAGTGGCAAAGAAAAGGTGCTTCTGTAATGACACAAGCTCTAGTAAGCAATAATGTTCAATACGTGATGCTGTGCGAGTCACACAAAATAAAGACAGACTTATTAGCTATATTACATTTAACACACACACACACACACACACACACACACACACACACACACACACACACACACACACACACACACACACACACTTTTAACTGCCTTCTTAAGATCCCACCAAAGAAGCTTCTTAAGAAGCTCTTAGTGGGAGCTGTCCACCGCCGTGTTGTTGAAACTAAATCAATCGATGCCAGGCCAATCTATCATCCACCACTATTGAATCAGATGGAAAACATGCCATGAAACCACAAACTGAGACTTAAATGGAGCTTTAAAAACACAGCTCTGATAGATGCCTAACAATGTCCCAAAAAACTATAGGACTGACTGAATGGTGTCCCATTCTTTTGAAAACTTCTATGAGGTGTTTACAGCTTCCTGTGATCTGTAACATCAGGAATAAACATGAAATTAGCTTTCCAGAATCAAAGAGCAAGAGCTTTCATGGATGCACTGACTGTGGTTACATGCATTCGAATTACTGGCTTAATCGGACTGAGATGGCTGTATCACCACTAGATGTAATGAAAACAGTGCCACCTATCGTATCAGATATGACATGCTTTCGGCCAATGATTTGATTTATTCACTTCCGTGTATATTACGATAATAGCAGTTGCCCGAAAGAGAGCATAGTCCGACTGAAGCAAAATTCGAATTGATACCATCATGTAAACGCACTGAATGTTGAAGCTGACAGTCACACAAAAGGAAATGCTTCAGGAGTGAAAGAAAGCTCTGACAGCCAATATGAGTTTGAAGAGGTGACTTACATTTTTCAGGGCAACAATAAAATTGCTAAATGAAGTAGAAGCAGATGAGGAAGGGCACAGGAAGTGGCCGCACCAAATTAAAAGCATCTTAAAATAAACTAAAATCCTTTACAGTGTTTGTTTAGTTGTTGTTTGGAAGGTGTGTCACATATTTTGAAAGTGAAAAAATCTATTTCAAGCAGTATTCTTGGTCAGATGTGTTGCGTGGTGAAAACATAGAAAACACAGACAGCGGATATACACAGGTTTACAAAGCGAGGAAGGGAAGCAATAATGAAGAGAAAAAAATAGAAGAAAAGAGGTGGAAGGATAAAATAGGACAAGAATAGAGAACGCAGGATAAAAGGGATGGATAACAGAAGACAATACAATGAAGGATAAGTAGGAGCCAAAAAGGAGAAAATAATGAAGTAAAAAAGGAAGGAGAGAAACAAGGAAGGATAGGAGGGGACAAGCAGAGGAGGATGTGGCAGTAAAAGGAGGGAGATGAGATGAAAATGTAGGCTTGAAAAGAGAAAAACAATAACAGGGGTAAGTGCTACAGGAAGAAAAGAAGAGGGCGAAATGGAAAAGAAGAGGTAAACAAAGAAAAGGAAAAAAAGAGAAAGAGAAGACATAAGGGATGAAATGAAGAGGTAAAGATGAAGGGGTAAATAGACTGGAGGGGCTTCTGTACCAAACAAAAGCTGTGGTCAGGCTCAGCATCTGCTTCAGACCCCCCATCTCTAATCGTTTGCTTTCTCTCTGGTGACAAACGACAGCGTGGCCCGGCCTCTTTAAAGTGTGCGTGTGTGTGTGTGTGTGTGTGTGTGTGTGTGTGTGTGTGTGTGTGTGTGTGTGTTTTAAGTGAGAGGCCTCTAGGGAAGGAAAAGCGTGTGCTCATGTTAGAGAAGTGGTGGCGAGCAGGTTTTTTTTTTTTCCAGGTTTAAAGTTCCACATTCATATGATGATGAACCCTAACACATGCAAAGAGCCTCACTTGGGACTCGTAGAGCTCACCATTGAGAAAGAGAAACGCGAGACAAGGACGGCCCTCTAACGTTCACCCCGCTCTTAAAACAATAGGGAGGGGAAGGGGCCCATGAACATTTACTTCCTCATGTTCACATCAAATTGACTCATGAAACTCTTTTTTTCTTTATTACAATAATAAATGATGTAAACATGACCTTTAAATGTTAAAACTGTTCTAGTTTTGCATCTCTGAAGATTGTGCTGTTTCCGTAGAACAAGAAAACTTACTTGAGTTGAAGCAAGAACCGTAGAATATCGGAGAAAAACAAACAAGCAAACAAACACGTTCCGGAAAAGAATACGGTGCATTTTTTTCATGTGATATTCCCTATAGTTTCTTCTCTTTTTCTGTTTGTGCGTTATACTGTAGACAGCCAATTGTAATGTCAATAAACGGAACGCGTTGAGAAGCATGCAGTACCTTTCACCATGCACTGTGTGTATTTATCGGACACCATCGCAAAGAACACACACAAAGCAGATCATGGTTGGCCTGTGAGAATCAAGGGTAAGTATGCGCGTCATGAAATCCAGGGGAGTGCTTTGTGTGTGTGTGCGTGTGTGCGTGCGTGCGCGTTGGGAGAGGGGTTTATCTGTCCTGGTTGATATGGTATTCGACGGTCCTTTGCATCACGCACGCAGCATGCCACTACTTGGCACGCAAACAGAGTCTGTAGTCAAACACGACCCATTAGATTTATCAAATCACTCCATCATCTACCACTTTGCCCACCGTCTGTTGCTCCCAAAGGAGCAGAGGAGAGCAAGGGAGAGCAGAGGGGAGGACAGGATAGATGCTGAAAGTAGAAAAAGTCGGAAGACAGGATGGAAGAGAACAGAGCATACAGGTGGAGATGAAAAGAAGGAGAGTATTGAGAGGGATAGAGGAAGAGAAGAAAATGAAGGCGATGAGCTCCTTCATCTGTTCTCCTTGACAGATCATGGACTTTAACACTGGTCCGTAACGGCATCAGGGAATATTTGGCCCTGGTATCAGAGGTCCAAAAGGAATAAGCGACGCCCAGTGGCAGCCTCATGGGCTGGATTTCTGCAGCCAGTGTAGTGTGTAGCGTCCCAATCACAGCATCTCCCTCTCACCCTTCCTCCTGTGGACCTGATCAGCACACGACAATAGCAGTGACCTTTTCTATGCGGGAACGAGAGCGCGTGGTTGAAGACAAGACCAAAACCAACAAAGTGTTAGCCCGTTCCTCAGTCTTTACAAACACGGATACATAGTTTCATCAATCATTTCCTAAAATAACTGGTCCCTGTAACTTTGAGTGAAACAAACGAGGAGGAAATAGTTTTTGGGGACTATCTTCAGCGGGGGATTAATCCACATTTGGTGCTCCAGTGAGTATTAGGGGCAGCAGAGCTGTGGCTGTGGGACTCAGAATAAACTACAGTGTTCAACCCACACCCCTCCTTCTGTTCAACAAACCAATCCATTCCTCCTTCTGCGCATCAATTTGTCTCCACATCATTCCTTCCTTCCCTTGTCTGTCTGTCTGGAGCAGACTTCGGTCACGTTTTAATTTGAGCTTCAGCCTTGGTGAAAAAAGCCAAATAGCACATTAGCTTTATGAGTCGAGGACCTCGAGGGAGCCAGAAACAAGGATAGAGCTGGAAACAGATCAATAAACAGATAAAGACAGACCGGAGGGTGAGAGAAAGACTAATAAAGTTACAGACACAGTGTGAGGCAGGGCTGAATGAAGTTTAGTATTCAGAGGACAACTTGGACCTCTGGGAGTGTTTTATGATGGACGGAGGGATGGATTCAGGAGGAGGGATGCGTTTGAGACACAGACTAGACCTCTGGGAGAGAGAGAAAGCTATTGATGAGGTGATTATTAGTCAGGGCGGGCAATTAGAACTCACTCAGAAGGGGAGTTGAATTGCAGCAGATGGATCAGACGCATTAAGTTTAAGGTCTCCAGAATTCTTCAGCGTCATAAGAAGTTTTACACATGTACAAATGTACATTCAACATTGTTTTCCTATCTGTTCCACTGAGATGCTCCTCCTGAGATTTCTTTCATTTTAAAAGTGTTTCCTCTAAAATGATTGGCTATCAATACATTTATTTTAAATCTTGAGACATTTTTGGCAGTTTTTGTAACTTAACCAAAAACTAATATTTTAGCTATTCTGTCATTACGTTATGAGTGACCGCTGACCTCCAACATCACTCTGCTGCCAAGTCTCCTTCTCTGGATGAATAATTACAATGTAGATATACATGTGTGTTTGGGGTTTCTGGGCAACTTGGAGGGGATGCATGATGGGAGGGGCATATTGATGGTTGGCGCACACACATGATTTATCATTTTATCGTTTTGTTTAGGGATATTACATTGACTTACATACCTGGAAATTTACTCTAACCTGTTGAATCCTAATTCCAACTCTTTGATTCATATTATAGGGATGTGCTTTGTGCCCCATGGGGAAAGCCAGTCCCCTCAGTCTGACTGTGTGAACAGATTTATTTGCCCAGATGACGACACACACAGACACACAGACACAGACACACAGACACAGACACAGACACAGACACACACACACACTTTAGTCAATGGAATGTCAGACAATAGTGTAAAAAATGTAATGGAAAGTTTTTGCAGAAATATACACAGGCTGGGTTGCGCCAACAAGGATTAAATTAATCATGGTTTAGAGTGAATCTAGGGTTAGTAAATCTAGGTTTAAACTGGTTTATATTTAATCAGAGATTTAACCCTGGATTAGTTAAACGAGTTTAAACAAGGGTTAAAAAAGGATTAGTTTATGTTAAATGTCTGCCATAATGGATTCCGACGAAATTTTTTAAAAATCACTATGTATGTTTAACAAATACGGAACTAAATAACCCTAATTTATGCCATCTTTTTCCTAAACTAACCCTGGAGCATAAAATCACTCAGTGATTTTATTTTTCTAGTGAAAAATAAAATCACTAGGAGCTGGAGAAGTGTTGGCACGGCAACATTCGTCTCACTTCCATGCTTGATTGCTGGTCCAACATTCCCATTGAGGTTTATGACTGACTCCTTTGTGAATCTATACGCTGTGAAAACTCGCTGTTGTCATTTAATTCAATTGGGTTTAACCAATCTCTAATTTTCCAGCGAGGAACTCTTTCCTCTAACTCCATCCAATGAAGATATGCAGCCATATTGTCAATAAAATGTAGATAACCTCCTCCAAGAGTGGTTTAAATATAACGGCTAATCCAGGTATAGTCTAGGTTTAAAATAACTGGTGCAACAGATTTGTTTTGAATCTAGATTTAAATGAAAATTAAACTGAGTTTACCAAAGGGTTAGATTTACCCAGGATTAATTGTAAACTAAGGTTAAATTAGGTTTAAAGTTTGATGCAACCGGATTGAAAGACAAACCTGGTTTAAACCTAGTTTAAAAGTGAATCCTTGTTGGTGCAACCCAGCCACAGAGTTTCGCTTTTAGCAGAATACAAGTCCAACTGAGCAGATGTTAAAAACTGAAGCCATAACCCAAATAACTGATAAACTAAAAGAAATGGTCAAATCAGAAATAAACCTGCCACTAGGAATGATGGGATCATAGAAGCAACCTAAAGTGGACCCTTAAAGACAACATGAAACTTCAAATATAAAAAATCCGATTGATTCAGTTGTTTTAGAGCTGTGAAGCAGAGGCGAGTGAAGTTAATCAAGAATGTTCACGAGTCATTAGTGATAGTGTTCTTACCTCTGTCAAACTCATCTGGAATCTGTCAGGGAGACAGAAAGGTTAGACAAGTTAGTACAATGATATGCTTACACTTGCACACACACTCAGTGTTTTGTTTTGACAGTAATACATCAGGGTCATTCAGCATGTGTGATGGGACGACTCAGGGTTTATGTGTGTGCTGACCACAAAATTAAAAAAAAAAATACTACAAGTCCGTGCCTTTGCCATCAATGGCAACATGAATCATCACGCTCCAACACGCTTATGGTTTATACAACTAAATAAAGGATCACACAATGAAGGAAAATTAAGTCATCATCTGCAGCATGGGAAAAGGATCAGCAGGAGGAGCGAGGTAGAAGAGAGATAAGAAGATTTGGAGAAGAAGAAAGACAAAATAAGACTAAATTGTATGTAAAGTATGGAGGGTTGGGGAATGAAGCTGAGGCGGAAGCGAGGAAGAAAAAGGGAAAGGAGTAGATGGGGAAGGAGAAAAGCCTACAAAAGGAGGAAAAGTAGAAAAGGGAAGCAGTTGGTAGATCAAAAGGAACAAGAGACTCTGGGACAGCACTCAGAGCCAGGGTGTACGGCTCCATCTGGTGGCCATGACACAGATGTGCATTTGTACATATGTATGTATATGTATGCATAAGCCACAGACTGACCGACACGATGATGGTCACTTACATCTATGCGGGTTAAGCTCATAAAACCTGATGAAGAATCAAAACAACTGACTCAAGACCAACTTCATTCCCAGTCATAGAAGGTTTCTTTAGCAAACATTTAAAGATGACATTTAAAGATTTTTTTATTTTTTTATTTTTTTTAAATTTTCTCCTTGGAGATTAATAAAGTACTTTTCATTCAAACAAGCCAAAGGTTTGCTTACAATTCAACCACGAGGGAATAAAACTCTGACTGATGGAGAAATAGCTTTCAAAAAGTGTTGATGCCTTGGTAACATAGAATTTGATTCATTTCACTAGTTGAGCTCAACAGGTAAGCAGCACAATAAAATGGGGTAATTTTTTCCAACTCTTTGTAATTTACCTGTACAGTGAACTTGATTTAAAAAGAACAAAATGACCAGCTCAGGTTTAAATACTGATACAGGCAACAATCCAGAGCTTGTATCAGAACCTTGTATCCCGCATAAAAGGGGACGGTTTGGATGTTTTGAAGTGGGGTTGAATGAGGTACTTATACACAGTCTGTGTATTACTACATGCGGTGGAGTTGCAGAGAAACAGATAACAGTAATGTGCAGCTACCGTTTTCTGCTAAAGTAAAGACTGCCGGTTTGGAGAAGTCGACTGGAGGTTTGGAGAAGTACCTCAAACAAATAAAAACCTTGACAGACTTAAAAAGTAGGGCTGGGCAAAGTTGAAAAAAATTTACTGATTAATCGCATTGTTTTTTGCGATTAACTGCAATTAATCGCATTATGTGCCAAATTCAATAATGAAGTAAAAATGTTTGTATTGTGCGCTTATGTTTTTTTACAAAATGTTATCCAGCCCTTATTTTACTTGAAATGAGAACATATAGTTAGTAGAAGAAGCTAAAAGAAATTACAACAAACTTCATGTTATACAGCTAACATCTCGCTATATTACAAATACAGACAAATAAAAATGTCAAATCTATCGGTCTAACAGTGAGATCTCATTTTGGAGGGAAGTTTCTTGTGACCCTCTCTGTTGAGTGTGCACAAATGTTTTCTATTCCACTAGAAACATGCATGTTTTGTTTGGAACAACATATCAGTGCCGTTAATATCTCTGCTTGTATTATGCTATTTTGAACAAGGTTTGGAAAAATGATTTGCGGCAATATCATTTTGTTGTATTATTGTGATAACGCACGAGGATTTGGCACGTTTTTAAAGGTGTTTTAAGGATACGTCCAAAAGAAAAAAAACACGATCTGCTGATTCTATCCGTAAATAGTCCAGCAAATCATTTCCTAGAAGATCGACGAGGCAAATTACTCAGCAATCACCCTCATTCCTACAAAAGAACGGCGTTGGGAAAGCAGACTATTACAATGTAGGAAAGAAATAATTTGATCTCATCTGACGGCTTCAAGGCCGAAAGGCTCCCTCGAGATGTGAGGAGAAAGAAGCGAACAAAATATGTAAAGCTAATGAGAAATGTGTTCTTTTGAAGAGCCTCCATATACTGTGCCCCCTGACAACTGGAACATGTGCATATATTTTCTTTCATGTTTAGAGGGGGGGGGGCTCCTTGGCTTTGAAGTGATCTCGTCTGCCTGTTTGTTAGACAGGATACAACCAGAAAGTTGAATGTGTGAGACAGCATGGAAGGTCCTGGTTCCCACATCCTCACAGAACACCAATGAAAACACAAAAGCTCGACAGGAACATCCTCCTGGCCTGAACAGACTTACAGGTATACAGTGACCTCTGACCTCTTACTACGACAGGAGATTGAGAGAAGACGCTCTCCCTGTGGGTCCAGGTGAAATGTTCGATTACTTTTATTATTGACTCATCTCAGGCTGATTTATTTATTACCTGAATGGTTTGAAGAAACAGTGTTAAAATGTCTCATTCTGTCTGTCTAGTGACGAGGAAGTGACAAATTGTAATGATGAGTAATTATTTCAACAAATCCATTCTGTGACCTAAAGCCGGGATTCGAAAAACTCAACTGTCCCTAAAAAGACACAGAAAACATCTGGAAACGACATTAGCAGCATTCATGATAATCATTCCACAGTAGTCAAAACTCAACCATTACAATTTGATTACTCTGTTCAAACTCGCGAGTGTTTTCTTTGCACACGGCAATGATGCCATGTGTCCCGAGACGAGAAAGATTCCCGGGGGTTAGAAGAGGTGAAATAAGCGTGTACAGGGTGGCCAGCGTGTGCCGTCTGAGCTGAACGCTCCCGACAGGACGTCCTGGTGAAATAAGTTTACTCTTTGAAGGAGGCGGCGATCCTCCCTGGCTGTAAGGAAGTGGACCAAGTAGAGACCAGGGATGGGTATTGTTTGTTTGTTTTTGGATACCGGTGCCTGAACCGATACTTTTTTATTGTCAAGGTATTTTTCTTTTCTTCAAATTGAACAATATATTAACTGTTTAAAGTATAATAATACCTGATGCTATAATATATATATATATATATATATATATATATATATATATATATATATATATATATATATATATATATATATAAAAGAATATATATATATATATATATATATATATATATAAGAATATATATAAGAATATATATAAGAATATATAAGCATCAGGTGGCCTGAAGAACTAGGTGTGCAACAGAACTCCAGTCAGAAACTGTTGGATTCTACAAACTCTGCTGCTTTACTGGACTACATGTCATCATTATTATATACACTGGGAAAGCTTTGTTCCAACAAGCCGAGGACAGTGAGCAAAAGCGCTCTGATCCTCGTTATTTTAATAAACTATTGATACTAAAAACTATGCTAAATACTATCGTTTTCATGGTACAGCGCTACCTCTTAGTATCGGTATACCGTGCAACATTACAGAGTAGTGTAAAAAAAGTATTTAAAATCGGTCAGGCACCAAAAGGAAGCACCAAAAATTGCGTTGTGTTTCAGTCTGGTAGGTACCGGACGTCTTGGAACCGGTGCCATATTAGCACCGGTTCTCGGTACCCAACCCTAGTAGAGACAAAGACCTACCCATCTTTCCCACGACCACACCTCGCCACTCATCACCGCCAGTATCACGCAGACCCTTACAGGAAACAGCGGAAGAACAAAACTCAGGCCAGATTGTTTTGGCGACTTTTTGTTCTGCTTTTTATTCCCTGCAACTTTTAGCAAATGTCAAAACCCGGTTCCTTGAGAAATCTGCAGCCAAACCAAAGGGCAGAGGTTTTCTTTTCCAGGCATTTCGATGTGTGTATTAACCTGAATAAGGAAACTAAACACCGGTAGAGTATTTGATGTTCAGCAGCATAAAATAATTACCATTAAGTTTTATGCTTCTGCATTTTTTTTTGCAGGAGGTCAATTAAAGGAAATAAAAATCCCTTCTGGTCGACGGCTTCAAAGTCTACATGACAAAGAGCAGGAAGCCATCCTGTCTGACTCTTTGGCAGCAACAAAAGGATCCTAATGTGTGAGAAGTGTGCCCTTTGAAGTGGCTTCCCAGGCCAACACCTACCATAGCAGCAGGTTCGTCTGAAGGCTGGGACCCCAAGTCTACTTCTCTGAATACAGTAATATTATTCAGAGTCATTCAACTGGTATACTATTTGAACGTCTTACTGATATTTTTTTTATGAATCTAATCTATGAAAAAAAAAAGGTTCGCTTGGTGGCTTTCTGGAGCAACTTTATCTGTCAACAAGCACAAAGATGAAGACCTTGAGATGCACATGAAAGCTCCAGAAGCTTTTCAGGAAAGGGGAAAGCTTCTTTCCCTGTTTTTTTAAATCAGATTGTTTCATTATGAATATTTTCATGTTACCAATTCCTGCTTCCTTATAATTTTAAGTCAGTTTCTACTTGCGCAAACGGACTTCCCATCTTTAAAATTATCAGTCAGTTAATTGTGCGGTTACACTTTAATTGTTATTCGTATCTTGGACCATTCCCGGAAATATCAGCCAATGGCATTTGAAGACTGGAAGTAATGGCCAGCAGATGTGTGTGGATTGCGATAACTGGGCTCTTAGATTATCCTGACTTTCCCGAACTCACAGCTCAGACCAACACGATGTCTCAGTTAGCAGTCGAGTGTGCTGCTGCGCTTCACACCTTGGTGGAACAATGAGCAGTGGTGAGATAAGTGGGCTCCTGGCTTTCCCACACTGACGGGTCACTCAACTGCCCGCCCACATTCACACCTTGAGTCAGACGGGACACAAGTCACAGCCGCCTGTGAAGTGTGTCCTTTACAACAGGAAAAGGATTCTCCTGCCTGTGAGGTGTGCAAAAACACCACCACACATCTAAAAATGAATCGAGATAAGGAAAAAAAAAGGAAGGCTGAAATTCACGGCAGCATGGCGAAAGTGTGCCGAGGAGAGCCACCACATCAGCTCAGCTCTGGTAAGCATGTTAATGCCCCTTTAGAGCCTGCGCAAGAGGGCAAATGTGTCTTTGAACTGGCCGTTTCCTTACCACAGGCACTGACAGCTACTGTCGGTGACGTGTGCATGATCACACTTGAAGGAAGTAAGTGTGTGCGGGCGTGCATCAAAACTCACCACGTTTCCTTGTTCATCCACTGAATTGGTGCCTAAAAAAAGAAAAAAACAGTTAATCTCTGATTTTCACTTTATCAACACTGAGCCACACAAAGGATCTTCAGGGTTTTCGGATCAAATTCAAAGTTGAACATCTATTTGTAGAATGACTATTAGAGTCATATCCTTTTGGGGGAAACCTTTGTTTTGGGGATTTTTCCAATACCGGTGCCTAAACCATTTTTTTCTTCAAATTTAACAATATATTAACTGTTTAAAGTATACTATGAATATACATACATACAAAACACTTCAAACTACAGCTTCACATTTTTTAACTTCAAACTATAAACAATATATATGATTTTATTTATTTTAAAAAAAAAAACAGACCAGCTTAAGGTGGTCTGATTTGGAGCGTTTGCAACAGAAGTCCACTCAGAAACAGTTGGATTCAAACTCTGCTGCTTTACTGGACAACACATCATCATTAATATTAACTGGAGATCTTAACTGGACTACAGCTTTGTTCCAACAAGCATAGGACTGCAAAAGCTTCTGCACTTATGTCGTCTCTCCAGTGCTGCGTGTGCACGCTGGTAGCCCCGCCCCCTTGAGCCCGCTGCATCGAGCAACATGAAGTATCGATACTAAAAATATGCTAAATCCTATTGTTTTTAACACAGTTACCGCACTACCTTTTTAGTATCGGTATACCGTGCAACTTTACAGAGTAGTGTAAAAAAAAAAGGTATTTAAATCGGCTCAGGCACCGAAAGGAAGCACAGAAATCCGTGGTGTGTTTCGGTCGGGTAGGTACCTGACGTCATGGAACCGGGGCTATATTAGCACCGGTTCTCGGTACCCAACCCTATTTACAACTGTCATCAAATGTTATGAATTACTTCATTATTTGATCTCATAGCTCCATGTTAAATACACATTTGGGCAATTTCTTCAGGCAAAATTCTTTGAGAACAAAACCTTCTTTTTTTTCTTCAAATGAAAGTATCACAAGAAGCCCTATAACTCTGGTTTTCTCTGGACACTCGTCCTGAAACTTCTCAAACGATACAGTGGAAAAGACCACAATGAGTTGATAAATCCACCACTTGACAAACAGAAAACTAATCCATTTAGACGTCAGAGTAATCGCCTGAGTAATCTACTGTACAATCTCTTCTGTGGACTGACTGACAAAGGAAGAATTTAAAAAAATAATAGTGGATCTATTAATTGATTATGAATTAAACCCTGGCTTGAAGACCCCATAAAGACAAGAACAATATGCAAGATATGTATTCATTGTTTTATTTGAATTTCTGCAGTTTTATGGATATATTAAATGCCTGCTTGAAAAAAAAATGTCTGAGAGGAGACAAACCTATCTGCAGAGAACCCACACACAGACAGATACGCAGACAAGCACGTCTTGGTTACTTTCGGGTTATAATCCACATGACAGAGACTTTTCATATAAAGAGCATAATGCAATTCGGTATTCCACATGTTCAACAGACTTATTCCACAATACCGATGACATGAGGAGAAAAGTAACCTTTTAAAAAGACTGCGGATCAGTGGTGGGCTGTGCATATTAGGCCGAGGCCTTCAGTGAGTGACGTACAGGAGACTGGGGACTCCTGTGAGGAGCACCGGAGCAGCTCTCTGAACCCGAAGCAGCTCTCCTGCTCCAAGTGATACGAGCCAAAGTGCTTGTGTCTTGTACCAACAATGAGCTTTACAAAGTACACAAACATAAAACTAAGTCATTGATAAACACATGGAGAAATGCCTGTACTTTCGGGCAAATGTTCATGGGACACGCCGTTAACAGGTTACGCTGCACATGCGCGACTCTCGGCTTTTTGCCAAAAGCCAATTTCCGTGAAGTCTCCGTCAAGTTGTCTTTTCTGCTGTTCCGTCTCTCAAAACCGGAAAAACATCTCATCTCATCATGGAGCACGAACTGAGAGCGACCGTATCAAGTCCACAACCCCATTTTAAAAATATGTCTAAAGGAAAGCAGCTCACTGAGCCAAAAATACTGATAGAACTTGATGCTCACATATTATCTGCACTCACTCTGTTAGTTTTCCAAAATGAGCAATTTAGTAGTAACTTCGTATTATTTATTTTTTGCACAGATATAACTTTATTTTCATTGTTCTAAGAGATTGCAATTTTTTTCTTCTTTCTTTTGACCTGAAGGGCAATCTGGTTTAATTGAAAGTTATTGTAATTTTCTTTGCTCTGTTACTTATAAAAGCACAGATGGAGTCACAAAATTATGTTATTTACAGAAAATGTAATGCTTTTGGTGTTTGCATCATTCCCCCCCCCCTCGCCTCCGAAGCTGTAAACGTAGGGGAAACACTGATGGACATCTCGTCGGTGTGGGCTAAGAGATAGAAACCAGTTTCACGTCATATAATTGCAGGCTGTGGGTCCACTCCAAGGTCACAAGAATGAGAAACTGATGGTAATGGTTGAGAGTTTAATGAGCTGTGATGACTCCCTCGTCTGCACAAATTGAGCTTCTCAAAACAAGTATGTCTAAGGTCAAAGCCGTACTTTAGTCTCTGGAAAAATCAGTAGGCCTGAGATTAGCAAGCTTGAATATTGTTTTATTTCTGGACCCTTTCTGCAGAGGCTCTACAGTTTCAGCACTCACCGAATAGGTAGACCATGCCGAATGCGCCGCCGACTCCCATGAACCCCGCGAGCCGAAGCACTATCTTCTTTGCGTAGGTCATGTTCTCCTTCTGCTTCTTGTCCTCCGTGGGCTCTCCCTCCTTCTCGCCATCCCCTCTCTCAGGAGGAGGCTGGCCCTGGTTAAAAATATAAATAATAATAACCATTAACCATCATGAGGGGGGGGGGCGACGGCGACGACGACACAGACCCTTAATGAAGTGGTTCTCAAACTTTTTCTGTAAATAACATCATTCTGTGACTCCCTCTGTGCTTTTATAGTGACAGAATAAAGAAATTACAATAACTTTCAAGTAAACCAGATTGCTCCATCAGACCAATTTTTTTTTAAATTGCAATCACTTAGATCAATGAAAATAACGTTGTAACGTGCAAAAAATAACTAATATTTAGTTACTACTAAATAGCTCATTGTGGAAAACAATGAGCTAATATTTTTTTGACAAAACAGAATGAGTGCAGATATGTGAGTATCAGGTTGTATCAGTATTAGTGGCTGCGGTGAGCTATATTTGTAGAGGAAAGCAGCAGCTTTCCTCTACAAATATGAACTGGGTTGTAGATTTGATACGGCCACTCTCAGTTTATGCTCCATGTTCATCTGAGATCTGTTTTTTGTTTCAAGAGACGGAACAGCAGAAAAAACCTGACGGAGACTTCTGGAGATTGACTTTTGGCAAAACGCCAAGAATCGGCAAGTCGCGCATGCGCAAGTTTAACCTGTTAACTGCATAACTAAACATTCACCCGACAGTATAGGCATTTCTCCATATATTTATTAATGACTTAGTTTTATGTCCGTGTAGTTTAATGTCCGTGTCATTTGTACTTGTGTAATGTGTGAAGCCTGCAGCTCATTGTTGGCACAAGACACGAGCACTTTGGTTTGTTTCACTTTTAGTTCAGAGAACATCGTTCAGAGAGCTGCTGCGGTGATCCTTGGTGAAAAACGCAGATATAACTTAGTTGTCTACTTTCTCTACATATTTTTCGCCGCTCTCTGTCCGCTGCTGTGCGTGTGCTCAGTGCTCACCTGTATGTATGCGCGCAAGCGTCTGTGGGCATGGGACGGAACTGGCGCAACCAAGTAGAGACATAAATGACAAGCTGTGTGTAGATCCGATCAATAAAATACGGCCGTTTAGTTTGTTCAATATCAGATAAAGGTGTAAATCTGTTCTACAGGAAAGAGAACCGTAAATGACATTTTGTGATCTGGCGCTATAGAGAAAATTACATGGGGGCGGGTTTTTTTTCAGGGGGGCGCCCCGCCCCCCTATTATAATGGTAGGGGAAACACTGACCTGGTCGTGCTTACTGCTGCCCTGCCCGACACTACTATTATTATTACTATCAGTCACATTTAGATTAATACTCCTGCTATTCCTGTTTTGAAATCATCATTATAATATATTATCGACTACTGCAATTATTAGTCATATTTCTGTTATTCCGCTATTATTGGTGCTTCTACTGCTATAAGTACCCTCATATGTGTCATGTATGTCATATGGATTGACTATGTTGTAACTCTATTATGTTCATTTTGTACACCAGTGGCCGGCCTGAAAATTGTCAGTATGCTAGCTGTAGAGTTTACTGTACAGTACTGCTGTCGGTTGAACTCACAATTGGCCGTGTTATTAACGTGTTTTAGCAACATGTATGTGAAAATGTACATGGCCGTTAAAGCTGATTCTGATGTCAGCAACATATGGCGTGCGTGTGTGCGCGCGCTGCAGATTTCCAGTAAGGTTTGAGTGAACGAATGGAGAAGAGAACAGGGGTTGTTCTGACCTTCAAGCCAAACAAACCTTGGCTTGTCAACTCACTCGCTATTTAACAGCTGCTACAAGTAATTAAAAAAAAACACGTCGTTTCGTCTAAGACGGCTAGTTTAGTGCGCGTGCCTGTGAGGAGCTGATCAAAGCAGGACTCTTAAACACTGTAATGAGTCAGAAAGAGGAGGCTCAGGTTAGACTGATGCTAACCACCATAGCTCACCAGAGCAAGGGAGCACAGGTGATGTAATCAATTATTTTACTGGGAAACGCACCGACTGGCCTCAGATGTAAAGCCAGTCAACTGACGCGACTCTCCCGGGCGTTACAAACAGTCATTAACCTACAGCAAAACGCATGCTAACATGAGCGAGCTAACCTGTTAGCTACCCTAATCTCAGGTCCATTCATTTGGTAAAAACACAGAGTAGAGCTGAAATGTCATATCTGTGACGTTGACATGCATCGTGACATCTGACACGCAGTACATAACCAAAACGGTCTGCTACTCTCTGTTTGATAGTCAAACGTTTAGGTGTAAATAAGCTTTTTAGCTTAAACCCGAGACTGAAAATGTCAGAAAAGTGGCTTCGATTTGAGCTACATTGCCAACTTGGCTGGGCGGGGTTGTTACGTCCAAGAGTTGCAGTGCATTGGCTGCCCCCGCCACTATCACCGAGACGTTAAACAAATCGAGCACAGGCTAGCCGTCCCACCTGACTCTGCTGATCCTGCTGCTGCTGGAGCTTCTGCTGCAGGATAGCCTGAGCCAGTCCGCCTGTCGCACTGCCCGTCCCTGTCGGCAGCTTGTCAGAGGAGAGCGCCCGGACGATGTCCACAGCAGTCACGGAAGAGCTTCCCACTGCCCCGCTCCTGAGCCGCAGGAGGCCCCGGGTTGCTCGCACACACATGGGGAACACACACGTAGCCGACATGTTGGATTGTAGCGCTGACTGCCCGGCGAATGTAACGTGAAAAGGACAAACTTATTTGATTGGCTTGGGCTCGTTTGAGTGACAGGCAGGAGGAGCTCTCAGAGCAGCGAGAGAACAGAGCCGTCTATGCGAGAGGCTGCATGGAGAGGAAGAGAGGGGGTGCAACAGCGTCCAGCCCAATCAGGAGCCACAGTTAGTCTGACCTTCGATTGCGACACAAAGGGCCATATTGGTTGATGGCAAAATACCCAAACTCTGCTCACTTACGTCACCTGTATATATTAAACCGTAATACACACCTGAACATCCTGTAGGAATACAATAATGTTTGTAACACATTATTGTGTTCCTACCTATTGTAGGAATACAATAACAGCTTCCCTTTATTATCAGAATCAGCTTTAACAGCCAAAGGAATCAAACTCTCAATGTACCGATACCTGCAATGCCAACAACGTGGAAGATGCAGTACAAATTAATCTAGAGTTTAACCTTCTACAGGTCTCAAAGTGCTCATTTTTATCCTTTTTTTTATACTTTGGACTTTATAACTGTCCGTGTGTATTTCTGTGTGGGACCTATTTGGCATTAATTTCCCTATCTCGAGAATGCACTGTGCAATTGCAGCCACATTTAGATGGATTGTGCACAGCCTAGCAACTCTGCAATGCTCTCTGGGCCACTGCTAAAGCAAACTGCATGTGCTGATATATCTTATCACCGTTTCACATACAAATCACATGATAAATGCTCTCTAAAAAACAAAAACATATTTTTATTTAAAGCCAGAAATGATTTACTTTTTATATTCACAATGATATAAAAAAAGTAAATCCAGCCTATTTTGAAAGCGTTCACGGGAACTGTCAGCAAGCAAAGTTCAAAGTGTAAAGGCATTTCAACATTTCAAAATAAAAGTTTCAAACTATACAGTCTTGTTGTTATACGCCGGGACCACCAGAGGGCAATGTGAAACTCATACATCCTAAATGCGTCATTCCAAAGGCTCTTAGGTCAATTATTTGTATGCAAACACTCAGCGCATAGCAGATCGAGCAGCACACATACAGGTCCTGTAAACACTTTGAAAGTTGTAACTAATGCAACTAGTATTTTCTGTATTGATTCAATAAAAGCAGGAACCAAAGAGAACATGACCATGATGTTAGTCGTACACACCCTTGCAAAACTATTCTCCATTATTCACATGACCCTTTAACAACTACTTGTATACTTACATTTTTGTTTGTTTGTTTATGTGTTTATTATTACGCACGAAGGGACTCATGGGAGTCGGTGACGCAGTTGGCGTGGTCTACCTATTCGGTGAGTGCTGAAAGCTTCTGCAGAAAGGGTCCAGAAATGAAACAATAGTCAGGCTCGCCTCAGGCCAACTGATTATTTCCAGAGACTAAAGTGCTGCTCTGCCTTCAGGGACCCTCCTCATCCCACAAGTTAGCCCTTTTTTGGGATGAAAGTGTGCGTGTAAGAGGGGATGTGAAGCTGATACTCATGCACAAATATCCAAGTTGGTTTTGGGATTCATAAAATGAAATTGTGCGCAATATCCTCATTAGTACGGACCCAAACATTTAGTGTGGATCTTATAAACATGTGTTTCCAGGCAAGTACCACTTTGTAGGTTTGTCCTCAGAGCCCAAACAAAACAGGATTTCGGAGCGTCAACGCTTCCACTGTAAAGGCAAATTAACGTCATAAACAGAGAGCGCAAATCAAACAGTTTCGCGCATATTTTACTTTGACGTGTGCTTTTATATCACTCCGTTAGCAACAGTTACTCTCGCTCGAGCAAAAGTCCCAATTGCAAATTTTAAACCTGCTTGCTTTAAACTGCTCTTGCGTGTCTGATGCCTGCACGCTTCTAAGTAGATTTTCTTTTTGTCAGTAAGTGGGCGGACCCACTTACTATCGTATCTCTCCATCTCATTGTCTTATTGTCGAGAGTATTTTGGAAGTTGAATACATTTGTGGAGAGTGTGGTTTTTTTACACATCAGTTCATTAATTTTTGAAAGTGGTAGCTTCCGTTCATGCTTTTTTCAAATCAGTACATGACGCCAGAGAGAGAGAGAGAGAGAGAGAGAGAGAGAGAGAGAGAGAGAGAGAGAGAGAGAGAGAGAGAGAGAGAGAGAGAGAGAGGCGTCAGTGTTGTTTCCGCTGTGGACCAGAGAGAAGACAGGTTCACATCTTCCCGAACAACCAGCGGCTTGTTTTCAGGTAAAAAGACCAAACTCTGCCCTAACTGCATGTTTTCCGTCCGTGATATGTGATTGTTGTGTGTCGGGTTGTTTCTGAAGAGATGGAGATGCTGAGTCAGGGATGTTCAAAACAACCCGATATGACACTGCCTCTTCCTCGCGAGCATCGTTTGTTCCTGATATCTGGTCGATTCCGAAGCGGTTCACGTTTTTATTTATTTGTTTTGTGTGTAAGTGTTTTCATAATGTGGAAGCGGGGCGTTCCCTCCCCCGACCGCCACCCCTCCCCCTCCCTGCATATTGCCCTTTATACGCACATTGGCCCCCAAACCGGAGAGGGTTCGGTTCGTGTCCCAATCTTTTACATTTAGTTGTGATCGCAAACGTCTCAGGAAGCTTTGCTTGTGAACTGAGCCCGGTTGCTGCACGGTCCTGTTTTATTCTGCTTTATTCTGGGGATTAATGTCTCCGGTCTGGTTCGTTGTAAAATGGAGGCTGGATGGACGAGGAGGAAGAGGAGGATGCTGGCCTTCCTTACTCCCTCCGTCTCTTAGGACCTGCGAGTACACAACATGGCTTTACAGAATAGACGGTTTACAACCACCGATTATTGGAAGATGTGAACTGAACGTTCACATTCAAAGCATATTTAATTTGCAATAGTGCCATTTTTCATCCTCTACAATAGCATATCCTTGCTACGAACTGCGCTGCTCATTTGAAAGCCAGTATTGCAAATATGGTCTAAATTATATGAATACCGTTTGAACCTAATAAAGCTCACCCAAAAAGTAGTATTAATTTACAAATGTATCATACTATATAAATTAATAGTTTCCACTTCAGGGACAAACACAACAAAGTGACACTGGCAAAAAATACTTTGTGGATGAGCAGCAATTTAAATAAAACAAGTCTTTGACAATAACTGCAATTTAGCAATTATTTGATACAGCTGAAGATGAAGGATGGAAGCTGAGGATGAAGATGGTGGCCTCTCTGTTAAACCGTGTGCTCCACACTGTTTGTATGTTGACCCCAAACATGATGTTCACCCAATTTCAGTCCCGACTGTATACAGACACACAATGTTTCTCTCGTGTGTTTTTGATTTTGACACACACACGCGTGTTATGAAAATCAGAATGTTTTTGGTCCCTACACTGAAGGACGCTACAAGCTGGCATGCTAACTCTACAAGCAAGCAGCCTAAAAGCAAACTACTGCTGGTGGTTTTGGTTGCTTTGTGGAAAGTATAGTTATATTGAAGTTTCAGGTGTATTTTGTCAGCTAGCTCACCTCACTCTCAGTTACCACAGATGGCATTACAAATCATTATCCAAAATATATCTTTCTGCACTCTCATCCATTACTATATTGTAATCAAAGCAATGCTATCTATCTGTCTGTTCATACTCATAGCATTACAATATTGCTGCAATAACTCCATTTATTCAATAAAAAACATTTACTGGGGAAAACAATGGTAGGTGTAAGGTAAATAGACTTGTACTTGAATAGATCTCATCTTTCCAACAACTCAAAGTACTTTAATTCGGCCACATTGCATAATAATATATTCATTGTGTAACCTTACACGGTGTTCGACATTATAAATAGAAGTACGAAGCGCAGAATCCAGCGTCAAATTCCATGGATGTGAGAATGTACATGGCCATAAAAGCTGATTCTGATTCTGATAACTCTCAGCCTCATTTAGCCACTCGTAGAACCGCCTTTTTCAGACACGTGAAACCTTAATAATTTCCTGATTGTTTATATCTTGGAAGAAAATGTTGAAATCTCTTGTGATTTTCAGGCATCAAACCACAAACACCTGAAAAACAATTGGCTTTGGAACAAGGGACGGGAGGCAAGTTGAGGACTCATTTCTGCAGCACATCGTTCTTTTGTCATCTCAGCAGAACACGATTAGTTTCTTGTGAACGCAAAACATCTACTCCGAGAACAGTGGGACATTTTTAATAGATGACACCCTTGTAACTGATAACCTCTGTTAGCTTAAGGCTGAATTATACTTCTGCAACTCCAACTACGGCTGGCCACGCAGTCGGATTGATGGACTCGTTTTGATTTTTAGTTCCTGTGCGTTTTTCATATTCCAGAACAGTAGGTGGCGCAATGACCGTTAGAGTCGACATGCACACCAACGTTCACTGATATCTCCCTCCAGGAATTCACCTCCATCTGCGTGTCCTTATACTCCGTCAGACGGGTTATATAAATGCTGATATTTGTGGACCACTTCAGCCAAACGTTCTTTAACAGTATCCATTGTTTGTGTTTCTCCTATGGCTTTTAAAAACAGCGGTATTATGCTATGAAACCGGAAATGAGACTCAGAAAAGTGTGGTTAGCGGACCAATCACAGCCTTGCGGGCTGCGTACGGCTCGCATAGCTTTGACGGATAGTCAGAAATTTGGGGTGACGCACGCAAGCACGCAAAATGGCCGATTTGACCACGCAAGGTCGGCCATGCGTGTCTTGCGTGCTTGCATCTCTGCGTAAAACCGAGTATAAATCAGCCTTTAGCATGTAGCTGATGCTGCAGATAGGCAGTAGCAGAAACAAAAGAGCTGCTAGTGCAGCTCACACTATGGAGACCTTTTATATGCTTCATTTGAGGTGTGATGATTTCAGTCTGTGTGCGACAAGCCTCAGATATGAGCAGGCAGATGAAGATGGCGGTTACTGGTTGAACAGGCTTCTTTCTGATCTCTGGTGCGTCAATCATACCGCTATTAAGAATTTGGTTTCTTCTTCGTGACTGATCATGGTTAGCTGGCTATCGGCGAGTTAGATTCATAAACATTCATCATTGGCATTTAATCTTTCGCTTGGGAAAATGTATCAAGATAAAATTCATCTGTGTGTGTTCGGCTTTCTCTCCTCCCTCAAACGTGCGATGATGGAGGAGGGAATGGAGGTGTGATGACGGAAGGACCGCCTGCCGAATGGACTTCAGCGTCTGGTCCCATTGAAGTGCAGAGCTGATTTAATCCAATTATTTTGCAAATGTTTCAAAGCGTATGTTTCAAACGGAGTCAAATATTTTCAATCAACATTAGGAACTGTGATATCGAGGTTTTCAAGGTTCTGCTCATAGCAATCGATCACAAGGTTTCGACTTACCTTTAGAGGGCTGTTACGCTGCAAAACCTTTTGGAAAGTTTCGGAGTAATATTTGGGTTGGAATGTTTTGTTATAGGGATTTTCATGCAAAGATTTATGCCAATTTGTTTGGTTCCTAAAATTAATTGAACTTTTTTAATTCTTGATTTCACAATTGATCAAATTAATCATGACCATATTTGTGCATCCCTTGTGTTTTGAAGTGTATCATATTATGGAATGACGAGGCCCCATACAGGCTCTTTGTTTCCAGCCAAAACAAAACACAGATGTTCAGGTTAAACCAACAGCAGCACTTTTCAGTTATAGATTTTTAGATTAATATTTTTCTAGGATTTTACAAGATCAACCACGGGATCAATTATGATCTTAAATAAGTGTAAAATCATGATTTTCATATCTATGTCTCAGGTCTACAGCTTGGTCAAACCTTCTACTCGTTGTCTTCACATTTCTTGAAGCTTTTAGATGTTGCGTTTGTTACGATTTCTTTTGTGCAATTTGGACCACATATTTTCAAATCAAATTCACAGGTGTCATGAAATCAATTTAAACAGATCGATGTGTTTAATGTAAAGTTATGCTGGTGAAAATGTGTGACCTCCCACCAATACTCACGGTCACACATTGAATGCTACACACTGCCAAACACACGTTTTGCTATCTCTGCAACTACATGGTCCATTGAATAATGTTGATGTTATAACAAAGGGAATACTTGTGAGAATTGTTCAGATGTGTAAATATCAGTCAATATGTTATTGGTTAAGAGTAAATGAAGATGATGCATAATTTCAGGTTTGAAAAAAAGAAGCACTTTTCAGGCTGACTATCTCTTTTAAATGATGCAGCAGCAGGTTTAAACCTCTCCCACATGCACAATGTGAAAACAGTCTCTCTGCAAAGGTTGACTTTGATCAAGTAAATTAAATGAGTTTTTTTTAATGTTGAACCCTGTTGAACATTTCTGTAACAATGCAAACTGTAAAAACACGCAACAATGTATTCATTTAAACACATCTGTCAGGACGTGGCTGTCCTTTGTACCACATCTTTTAGCAGTTATTTCAAAAGCACAGAAGAACCTGACAGCTCTGACCATTCACCCTGGTCAGTCCAGCATAGTGGCACCTCTTGACAAAAATGAGTAAATAGATTATTTGAGATGACGTCTCAACTCTAAGGGTTTTTTTTTCACACCAAAAGCATTGTTTTATACAACGCATTGTATAAAATCTGTAAAATACATTTTCTGTGTACTTGTGATACTTAACACTCAATTGATGGCCATCAGTTTCAGGTTTAATCTAAAGACATATATTGTGTGGTTGATAATAATTAAGCTTATTAATGTAAAAAACATAAAAAAGAACAGGATGCAATTACATGCACATTTTTATATACATATAAATTAACAAAGACATGAATAAATCTAAACTACAAGTAGCCTACAGATCAAATCTAACCAAAAGTCACTGTTTCTGTGACTTCCTGTTTATTCTTTAAAGGCAGCTGAAAACTGTCCAACTTGACCATATTTTTTTCTCGCCACCCCTGAACTGCTCTTGTCTACTTTCCAGAAGAGGAGCAGTCCATCTCCAACAAACTTACTTTCTTTCGTGATTAGTGCATTGTTTCACACTGTGTTTTGCTCAAGTTTTCTCCCTGGCTCCAAGTTGGAGTCCTCTCTGGCTTCAATCCACGCTTTCATATTCAGACAAGCAGCCTATAATATACATAGACACGGCACTGTATATTGATGTGATTTGGTGGAGGATGTTGTGTTCCTGCTTAATAGCATTATTGAAAGTGTTCTCTCTCCTCTCTGACTCAGCTGCTGCATCCCTCACCATGACTAAAGAGGAGAACCTGGAGGTCCAGGAGAAGGAGAGGCACGACCGGGAGGAGCAGGACGAGGGCAAAGTCCAGAAAGAGGAGGATGAGGCCTTGACGGAAGAGGAGGAAGAAGAGGAGGAATATGAGCTAGAAGAGGAGAAGGAGGGGGAGGAGAGGGCTGAGTTGGAGGATGAAGAGGATGAGGGGGACCAGGAGGGGAGAGAGGAGCGGGAGGAAGAGGGGGATTCACTGGCCGTACAGGAATGTGCCGCTGATCCAGAGCCCGAGCCGCTATCAGTGTCCGAGTATCAGAGTCCAATTCATGAGCCCCGCCGACGAGCCATGGTGCACCCCTCTGCCCAGGCCCCGCTCCCCAAAGACTACAGTACGTTGTACCACCTTAAATACACCCCGTCCTAATACAGTTACACAACATTAATACAACACACTGCCATGTTATATCCCTAAAGACTATTACCGTTTGAGGAAGGGCGACTGTTCAAAAAGAAGTCTGGTTGTAAAGAAGTTTCTGAGAAAATGACTATCTCTTGACTTATTCCCTCAGTAAACATTGTAAACATGAGTTTACCGTCTCAATCGCTAGTTTCAAGTCTTCTTCAACACATCATGATGCTCATTGAAAGGATTCTGGTCCTATTTAGAGTCAGGAGTCAAGCTGGGTATGCTTTGGGTGTGGCTGTCATGTGATTGACAGGTCGCTTCCGCGCCGTTGTACAGACCGTACATGGGAGTTACACATGTTTGTCTTACAGCTTCAACCTTTTCACAGTGTGCTTTCAGTTTCATAAAAGTTAATTGTAACATTTTCGGTGACTCAGTTGTACTTAGCCCACCCTCTCGTGTCACCTCAGGGTGCACAAAGCCAAAATGGCAATGGTCAAAAAACAAAGATGGTTGCGGCCTAAATGCCGAGCTTCTGAGTATTTCAATTTCTTATGTACAGTCTACGTAAGGGCTGAAATACATCATACCACTTTCAATACATACTCCTACCCCTAACCAAAGTCGACAGGCTGTCATACCACGTTAAAATCATGTTGTCTGATACAGACATTTTGTGTATCGAGTCACTGAATACCACTCTATATAGAAGATTTCCTTGTCATGTCGCCTGGATATTTCTATAAAGACAAAATGGGACATTTGCATTTTTAAAATTGCAGAAAATAATACACAGTGTTATCCTCTTTAAATCATATCATGCAATTTGGACTTGTTGGCTTCTGTCCAGAGTGTTTTGTATTGTATGTTATGGATGAACAGTCTACAGGCAAAGTGTGGCCTCTATTCCCACAAAGCAACAGCAGTAAAAACATAACCACAGTAAGGTAACCTCAGCAGAATCTCCAATGCGGCTTCACATCTCTACCAAACGCACAGAGAGAAGCACGGAGTGGTAAAAAGTAAAGAATCAATCTAAATCATAGACCTCAGTGGATTGTCAGTGGACAGGATTAGCGACAGCTTTGATCGATTCGTTGCTCTGGAAAGCTCTAGAAATGACTCCTGTGTGGCCGAAAGGCTCATTGGTATTCATTAGACTAAATCAGAGCAGGCCAGCTGCATTACATACTGCATGTCCTCTCTATTATCCAGCAGTGATACAGAGTGATAACATTTTGGCTGAACTAAAGGCTTTACTAGTTTTTGCAAGATGGTTCATCCAAACACGTGCCAAGTACCTTTTTCTGTCCAGGCGACCATCTTCGCTTGTGAGGAGGGAAGCCCATGTGGAAGTGTCTTGCATTCTCTCTATTGGCCAGTGTGCTATAACAAAACAATGGACAGCTGATGCAGCTGTGACACACGCATAGACAGTATGTAACAAGTGGACATAGTCATGGTGACGTGACCCATAGATTTGAAGACTGCCGTTTTGAAGACTTGAGTTCAGGGTTTTGGCTTTCGCCATCTTGGATTACGGCTGTTGCCACCTTGGCTTTCTGCAACTAATGTACAGAAGTGACCGTTTGTGTAGCTGGTAGGGTAGAGACCTGTAACTCACCTTGTAACCCTAAAGCACCGCCTGCTTCATGGTGTGTTTGACTCTAATTAGACCATCATTTACAAAATGAGCATCATGCTTTATTGAAGAAGACTTGAAACTTATATACAATCTGATTAAATTTTGCAACCAGAGGAGTTTACAGCTAACTTTCTTCATCTCCATCCATCTCCAGCCTTCACCTTCTTCGACCCCAATGACCCGGCCTGCTTGGAGATTCTCATGGATCCCCGGACCACCATCCCGGAGCTGTTTGCCATCGTGCGTCAGTGGGTTCCACAGGTGCAGCACAAGATCGACGTCATCGGCAACGAGGTGAGAACCCATAAACACAAGCACCCTGAAACACTTCCATCCCTGTTTTGTGCAAGTTTGCTTATCAACTTCTCAAAGTCACAATTATGTGTTAAATAGTGAGACAATTCATTTATTTGGCAACTTACAGAAACATTCAATACTCTTTTATTGGTTTTAGTCATTTATAAAATAAGTTTAGCAAACCGTTGTTGATTCCACTTCTGCAATATAAATCCTGTTTTTTAATCCGTTAAAACCAATCTAACTTTAATTAAACCTTATTTGTATAGTATAGTACCTTCTGCATGCAGGTTAGTGCTCTGTGTTCTGCAACTGATTGAATATGAGAGCTGGCGGGCAACCACAAGAGTTCTGTATCAGTGTGATCAGATTTAACACAGGAGTATGTTAAAATAATCCAGCCTGCTCAGAGTGAAAGAGCACATGTTTATCTTTGTCAGTTTTTCAGATCATATATGACATGCAGGTTTCTTACCCACTTGCTTGAGGGAGGAAGGGGAAAAGGGAAGAAGTTCATGTTAAAGCTAAAGCAGCTAATTGTAAAGCTGCAGGGGCTAGCTTAACGCTGTGGCTCAAACATTGAACGAGTTGTGTTTAACTGCATTTCCGCATTGCCGGCCTTAGAGTCGGTATACACTTCTGCTCACCCCTCCAGAACTATGGTAGCTTTTAGGTGTATTCATGCCATCAAGTTGAAGATGTCACTTCAAAGTAAAAACGTGAAAGGCATTCTTTTTGGGCTACTGTGGAAACATGGTAGTGAAGTTATACATAAATTATATTTCCAGGGCTCTCAAGTTTTGAAGACAGGCAAGTGTGACATGTATGCCCGGGGGCCGTTGATGGGGGTGAGAGGAGGTGGGGTTGACGGCGACGACAAATAGCTTTAGTCCCGCCTGTCACAACGACTTACCCAGATACAACAGATACAACAGATACGTTTTTCGGATTGGGACTCGATGTAGCCCATTTGTTTTGTTTTTTGATTGGCTGATGAGTGGCAACTCATGGCGGACCTCCAGGGGATTCGGGGGAGACGTGCTTGATTCCTCCATGGTGAGGGCATCGCCACCAGGCCATGTTTGCACGCTGTGGCACATTAAACAGCCTTTTTTTAGCGTGAGAAATACGATGTGGCGGGAGTGCGTGACTTGAGACCGAAATGAGTGACAGTCACGCTCAATTTGGGACACTTGAGATCCCTGTATTTCTGCCAATAAATTCCTCTTGGCCATACACTCTGGCCTTCAACACACAAACAAAGAGACGCTGACCCAGATAAAATGGCTGTGTGGACTTCAAAACAGAGACGGAGCAGAGAGAAAGTGGTGCAGAGAGAGACTCGAGGGAATGTCGTTGAGGGTCTACCATGAGTCAGCGGATGGTTATTTGTTTGGTTGTAAATTTATTGTCAAGAGCTTCAGTTTCTGTTCTATATGTTGGAAAACCTATAAAACTGTTTTTTGTAGCTTTTCTCCGATAAGCCCAACACTGTGGCTATCGTTCATAAGTAATGAGCATCAGAGAGAAGAAAAAAAGTTGTAGATATGAGAACAATGTATTTGTCAACAGCCCAACAAATAAATTAAATCTAATATTTACGAGGCATTTCAGCTTATTAAATAGGAGGTTTACACTGTTTCTATTGGGTTTCATTTGTTAACAAGCTAATACAAATATTGAATACAATAAATAAAAAAATAAACTCATTAAAGCTGGATTTACAAATAACAATTAAAAAAGAAAAAACAAGTTTTCTTTATACAAAGATGTAATGTTTTGAAATAAATGATAACCTCCTGAAGCTCAATAGGAGTGTCTCTTTCCTGAAGCGATGACCTGATTAACTCTCGGACCTCATTGAGAGCAGAGGACAAATATGTATTTTAGATGTTGGAGTTGTGACTTTGACAACACTCTGAAGGTGTGTGAATCTGTGCTAATTGGTCTTTAAATTGTTGATCGCGTCTCCCTCTGGTTTAATGTCTCAGATTCTGAAGCGTGGTTGCCACGTGAACGACCGTGACGGCTTGACCGACATGACACTGCTTCACTACAGCTGTAAGGCCGGAGCGCATGGAGTTGGTAAGAGATTGATTTGATATGGATCCAGTGCATCTGACACTACCCTAATCAGCCACACTGCAGAATGTGTAGGAACGTAATCAGTGAAAGGAAGGCACACACATCCCGGTAGGGTTTAGTGAAAAGACTCCAAAGAACAAAGAGATCAAGTCCTACATCAGCCCAGTTCGTGATCTTGGCGGATTGCGGAGTGACAGGCGTGGGTTTCCTTCTGCTCCCCTGAGCTTGCTCTTCCCTGTGTGTGCAGGTGACCCGGCGGCCGCGCTCCGTCTCAGTAGCCAACTGATCGCTCTGGGCGCCGACGTGAGTCTGAGGAGCCGCTGGACCAACATGAACGCTCTGCACTATGCCGCCTACTTCGACGTCCCAGAGCTGATCCGAATCCTGCTTAAGGCCACCAAACCAAGAGGTATGCACACACACACACACAGACACACACACACACACACACACACACACACACACACACGCTCTCAAGCTCAGGAGGAGTGGTTCGTCCAGATGTGTTCTTCTTTTGGTTTCTTCGCAGTGTTGAACTCCACCTGCAGTGATTTCCACTATGGCACAGCCCTCCACATCGCTGCCTCCAACCTTTGTCTGGGTTCAGTCAAATGTCTCCTTGAGCATGGAGCCAATCCCATTGTCCGGGTAAAAACACTTTCTTTAACTTTACCTCTGCAAGGTGACAGTCAATTTGGAGCTTGATGATCATCATTTGTTTTCTCTACACTCCTCTGCTGGTTCGGCTCAATACCTTACTCTCTTTTCCCTCTGGTGGCCTGTGGATAATCATCATTAACCCCTCCCCTCCCCCTCTCTCTCTGCAGAACGATAAGGGTCAGGTTCCAGGAGAGGTGGTTCCCGACCCGATGGACATGACTCTGGACAAGGCGGAGGCCGCCATGGCAGCCAAGGAACTGATGCAGCTGCTGCTAGACGCCGTCCCTCTGAGCTGCAACCTTCCTAGAGCCACACTCTGCAACTACGACAACATCCCAGGAAACCTGATGCTGACCTCGCTGGGGCTGAAGCTGGGGGAGCGCGTGATCTTGGACGACATGAAGGTCAGAGGCTAACTGAGGATCAGGGGCGTTGGGAAAATGTATTGCGGGTATTTAAAAACAGCCGATTAACTTGGTTAGGACCATGAACGTTCAGGAAACAATCTCCAAATAAACCAATAATCAATCATCAATGCGGCTGGGCGAAGGATGAGCACCAGCTGCTCAAGAGGGCTGCCATGTCTGATTATTTCAGCTTGTCAATTTATTAAAATTTATGACAATGTATACCTTAATGAATAGGAATCAATTGAAATGTCCTTGTTGAGCTCTCATCTTTGATGCAAGTCCTCTGTAGGAAAGGAAGGCAACATGAATCCAGTTGGAATCGCCAATACGAATGCTCTAGGGTTCTGATTCACTTTCCAGAAAGAGAAAGGAAAAGATTACCTAGTTATGTTATGTTAAAAACATGTCTGTGAAAATCTCCTAAATATAGCAGTTCCTCGGTAGCCTTTAGTGAGTGCTTCAGACTCACAGTTGAAACATGTAATGCATATATGTCAAACTCAAGGCCAAATGTGGCCCGCCACGTCATTTCATGTGGCCCGCAAGAGCTTTGCCTTAAGGTCTGATTGTCTAAAAATAAATAGGTCAAAAGCATGCTTGGACTAAAAACTCCATTTCCCCACATTGCATGCCTATTGTGTTTCCCGCTACTAGAGCGCAGTGTCTCCACAGCAATGCGAACAGGTGTGTCCAGTATTGAATGCAAGATACACATATTCAAACTGGGAACAAGCTCATATTGCGGCACCGGCACCCAGCACCGCCGCTCCCATAAGGTTCACTACGGGCTGTGCGGAGGGCACCAGACCCGGAGGGGGAGCACCCCAAATTATGCAACAAAAAATCCTCGTAGGTATAATAATTATAATGCCGAGATTAGTATAAACATATTAGGCACCTTTTAGGCTTCACAAAACAGGCAAAACAAGAGATATATTTAATTGCTCAAAAAAAGTTATGATGGTGCCACCCCCAAAACAAATACACATTCAACTTCCCAAGCTTGCCGTGGTGTCCTTCTCAGTGGTGACAACGGGAGTCAGGGTCAGAAAAAAAGGAAAAAAAAGAAACTACGAAATGATACCTGTGCATCTCTTTCAGGTCAGTCCATGCTTAATCATTGTTAATTACAGGAAATGTGCGCTGCTAATGTAATGGGTATGCATACACCTCAAACTAGCTGACGTTATTGCTAATGTTAGCAGGGCTCTCAAGTTTTGAAGACAGGCAAGAGCGACATATATATCCCATGTATAGCGACATATATATATTGACGGCTCCCGAGGGGAGACGACGACAACAACAAATACGCGCCGCGACAAATACGAAAAGAGAAAAATATAACAATTAAGTGTAATCTGCCTGGCGCTTTGACTCTCCTTGTTACAGTAGCCTCTGCTGAGCGACGTTTTTCAAAACTAAAGCTCATTAAAACATACCTGCGTTCAACAATTGGGTAGGGACATCTAAAGGCTGAATTATATTTCTGCAACTACTACTGCTGCTGGCCACGCAGTCGGATTGACAGACTCGTTTTGGTTTATAGTTCCGATGCGTTTTCCATACTCCAGAACAGTAGGTGGCGCAACGACCTTTTAAGAGTCGACATGCACACCGACGTTCCCCAATATCTCCCTCCAGGAATTCACCTCTATCTGCGTGTCCTTACACTCCGTCAGACGGGTTATATAAATGCTCATATTTGCGGACCTCTTCAGCCAAACGTTCTTCAACGGGATCCATTGTTTGTGTTTCTGCTATGGCTTTTAAAAACAGCGGTATTATGCTATAAAACCGGAAATGCGAGACTCAGAAAGGATGTGGTTAGCGGACCAATCACAGCCTTGTGGGCTTGCGTTGCTTCGACGGATAGTCGGAAATTTGGGGTGACACACGCAAGCACGCAAAATGGCCAATTTGACCATGCAAGGCCGGCCATGTGTGTCTTGTGTGCTTGCGTCTCTGCGTAAAACCCGAGTATAAATCAGCCTTAAGTGGTCTTACTGTCACCAGCATCAATAGTGAAGTGGCTCAGAAGCTCATACGATGACCTAATTAGTGATTTTACAGCGAAGAAATGTAGACGTGTGCCTTTATAGAGCCTCCTAAAACTAGTGGAAATGCTTGATCCATACAGAATAGCATTATGGCTCTCAAAAATGATGACCATTTTTGTTTGTTTACCATGATGCTGATGTGGCCCGGGGTGAAAAGAGTTTGACACCCCTGATGTAATGTAACGGTTGACAGAAACAAGAGACACAGTGGTCATCAGTCGTACTGAATGACAGTTCCATTATGCATTAGTACTACACTGGTGGTTTCACTGGTTGCCCTGGATTAAAAAGCTTGACAGGGTGCTTCTTAGGCCGACTGTGACTCAGTGGTGGAGCAGGGTCGTCCTTCAATCAGCGGATCGGCAGTTTAAATCCCCGGCTCTGCTAGTCCATGTCGATGTCAATGAAATTGTTTCCAATGAATGGGTATGGATGATTAGTTAGAGTCCTGATGGTCAGCCATCAGTGTATGTGTATTCATTTGTATGTGTATGTGGGTGTGGATGGGTAAACCGGTGAACGGTGACATGTAGGGTTAAAGCGCTTTGAGTGCCCGGAGTAGAAAAGCGCTATACAAGTATACGTCCATTTACCATTCCTCAGTCATATATGTTGTGGTCGCAGCCAGAGAGGAACATGACCAATTACCAGCAATGTTGTTTGTATTTTAAAGTTGAATCAATGGACCCAGAGAACTAAAGGTACAGGTTACAAAAGCTTCCGTCGGCTTGAACCTGAGCCTCAGTTGTCTTTACCATATTCACATGAACATATGGGGCATGTTTGCATTTGCCTTTTATTCTTTACAGCCACGTGTTCTATAAGTATACATTTGCCTGTGAGGATATGAAATAACACATACAGTGTACTGTACAAGGGAGTGAGCAGGGGGATCATCCTTCTGAAATGTCTTTAAGCAAGACTTTGGGCTGCGTCCACTCAGGCCTGATTATCTCTACACCAACTTATAATATATGAATTATGTTGGTATGGCTGTATGTGCTGAGTCAATGGTAACTGGACTCGCTTGGATGAAACTAGGTGTGCAACATATTATTGAACCAAGTTAGAAAGTATTTATAGCCCTTCCAAAATGAGCTAAATGTTTATATGGGGATAATGGGAAACACTTTCAGACAATCAAAGGCATTCATAGTAAACCAGTCAGTAACAAATTAAATCTAATGTCCGTTTTAGAAACGGTCAGCATGGCTGGTCAGTTTCCATTGTGCATGCATCGTATCTTCTCAAAATTAATTTTGTGTTCACATGCATACACTCTTTTTAAAGAAAAAACCTTTCAATGTCAGTTTTTAGGTTTACTTACGCAACAAAATTAGGTCCAGGAAATGATAGTGATTGGGGTTAGAATAAGGATGTGTGTTCCATAACCGTAAAGTACATAAGTTACCAAACAAAACTATGGTACAGACACATACTGCGGCCTCCTGTGTGAAAGTCCTGTGTTTATTTGACCCATCCTTCCAATTAAGTCAGCTTGTCAGTGCTTTCTGCTGGACAAACGTTTTTTAAGGACGTAGTTCAATATCTGTACTGCATTGAACATTTCAACAAAAAAACTCTTGCTGTCAGTTAAATAGGTGGGTCATCAAAAAATCAACATGACATTTTTGGCGCTTTGCTCTTAGTGAATTGAAGCCGGGTTTGTTTTGTGTGATAGCTGCCTTCTGTCCTTCACACTCTCACAATGCATGAGCTCTGAACAGTGTGTTCTCACTGTGTAGCTCCAGAGAGACCAGAGCAGAGACGACAACCCGCCTGCAAACCTCAGACAGGTTGGTTGGACCGGGCGCCGGCCAGAAATGTAGACTAACTGAACTGACCTACACCCTACGGCTCCTCCCTTTCCCTTTCATAAAAATACAGCAGCTGACACACAGATCATCCGCCTCCATGCAACCTAGCCTCACCTAGTGAATCTCTGAAGCACCTCAAACTTCTAACTTCCTCTCTGTGTGTCTCTCTCAGTCCGGCACTCTCAGGTTTTGTGGCACAACAGAGTTTGCCAGCGGTCAGTGGGTCGGCGTGGAGCTTGACGAGCCAGAGGGAAAGAACGATGGCAGTGTGGGCGGTGTCCGCTACTTTATCTGTCCTCCTAAACTAGGTAACGTCTGCTGCCAGGGGGCTCGGGAGCCAGGGGGGGCTCGGGAGCCAGTCCCTAAAACACTTCCTTATTCAAGACACCAAGCAAGATGTTGCTGTCTGCCGGATTTGACGTTTCATTGAGTCTTTTTTGCCGCGTAGGCATTTTCGCCCCAGTGTCAAAGATTTCCAAAGCCATGGATCTGGCATCATCATCCGTCACCACCACCCCCAGAACTCCTCGTATGGACCTGGCCTCTCGCCTCACCGGGAAGGCCAAGAAGGATAAAGGGAAGAAGGAGAGAGGGAAAGGTAACATTGCTCTGATGTTGTCTGTGTGTGGAATATATATTAGCAAATGTCAAATATAATGTTTCTCAAACTAGCATTTTACAATGGAACATTTAATCCATGATTTCCTGATAAGTCAGGTGTGGATCTGTGTGATACAGTGTAATGTTTGTCTGGCGTGCGTCCTCAGCCCAGAAGAAGAAGTCGTCAGTAGCCAGTCTGGATCCGGATGGATTGAATGTGGAAGTTGGAGACCAGGTCCTGGTGGCCGGACAGAAACACGGCATCGTCCGCTTCTATGGGAAGACCGACTTCGCCCCAGGTAGATGGTTTGCTCATCATCTGAGGCTGATCTGAATCAAAAATATATAGTGGTTGAAATTTGAAAACTATTTTAATTTTATCATATTATCATAAAAATATGTAAAATGACAAAAACATTGGTTGTAATAAAGTAACATGTTGAGATTGTTGTGTTATTACTGTTATGGTTTTATTGATTGAGTGGGAATAGATCCTTTTAAAACACTTCCTTTGGCCTAACAAATGCTAAACTGTATGTGAACTAAGCTGCACTGCTGCAATAGTAACTAATGCTAACATGCTAACATACCATCATATTCCACTTTGCTATTAGAACCACCAGGTCTCCCTACTCATTATTATTTTTTTATCACTCGTGAAGAATCTAAGAATGATGAGACACTTTTGTTTCCTCCTTCTTCTGCTGGACGTTTCCTTCAGTCCTGAGAAGGTGACAGTGCTCCTGCTTTACTGATGTGTGACCCGAGCTATCTGTGTCCCTACAGGTTACTGGTTTGGCATCGAATTGGATCAGGCCACTGGAAAACACGACGGCTCGGTGTTTGGAGTCCGCTACTTCAGCTGCCTGCCCAAATATGGAGTGTTTGCTCCGCCCTCCCGGGTCCAGAGGTACGAGTTTAATCAAATGTTCTTCTTATGAGAAGTTCCCTCTGGCAGTATCTTCAAGTCTCTGAACGCCTAACTGTTTTCATCAGAATTGGAGGTCCTAAGGAAGGCTTCCAGAATGACAACTCCATGGTGAAGAAAGTCCACCAAGTCACCAGTAAGTACCACTGATCTCTCATGCTCTGCAATGAACCCCAAAAAATGATATGTGTTTAACTCATTTGTTCTTGTTAGTTCTTACTTCAGTGCTGCATTTATAAAGTTTGTTCTATTCGATGTGTTATTAATTATTTTAATTATAATTGTAAATTACATATTTGAATATGTGTTTGTACATTATGTGTGTGTAGCGTGGAGGGGGGCTACAACTAAATAAACAGCAGGCAACCCTTATTGTAAAAGGACAATGAAACCTTGAACAGTACCTCAGAAGGACCAACGGACACGTCCATGTAACTGGAGCCAGCGTCACTGGGTTGTGTTTGTGTTATGACCTCAGTGCCTTTTATATAAACCCTTAAATTATCACTCACAGACTGCCGCTTGTTCTTTGTTTGTGTCCTCCAGTGTCACAGCCAAAGCGTAACTTCAACACAATGCGCTCTCCTAAAGACCTGACATCTGAGAACTCCATATCCAGGTGAGATCACAGAGACTGCATTCTGACCTTCTGCCTTACAATAGCCCAAAATATTGAAAAGCCCCTTGAAAGTTTGTGCTGCATTCTTGTCATGGGAGGCGGGATGAGGTAACGATGGTTGTATGAGTATGATGTGGCAGTGGTTGAATATAACTAAGTAGATTTATTAAGGTACTTCAATCCAAAATATTTCCATTTAATGCCATTTTATAATTCTACTCCACTACATCTTAGAGGGGAATATTGCACTTTTTACTCCTTTAGATGTTTTATTTGTCAGCAAAAGTCACTTTACAATTTATTTAAAATGAGCTCAACCTCAATTGTAAGTGCTATGTACACTAGTAATAGTACTATCATCATGATAGTAATCCATCAGCATGCACTTCAACACTCACAGGGGACATGCTCTACCTCAAAAGACTTCAAGTTACTTTTACTGAAAAGCCATTTTCATTGCAGGACTTTACTTTTCAATATTCATACAATTTTACTCATCGGAGGTATCTTAATAAATGAGACTTGGCTGTGTAATAAAGCACTACACCTAGATGTGTTTACTTGCCCTGTACAGTGGACTGTAGTTGATGTGATCGAAATTTTATTATCAAGTACCATGTCATATGAACATGTTTGGCTTTGCTGTTTAACTAAAGAAATTACTTTAACTCCAATATGACATGAATACCTGCATCTGTTTGAGTTTTAATAAAACCACTGTACCCTCCTCCTCTTTCATCCTCCTCGTCCTCCTCCTGTCTTTCGTCTTTTTCCAACTTCCTTCTGCACGCTCACCTTTCTTTCTGTCCTTATCTCCTCTTCTCCTCCAGGTTGCTATTTTGCTGTTGGTTTCCGTGGATGCTGCGTGCCGAGATGCAGTCCTAACCGTGCCCTCTTTCTTCATCCTCTGCTTCTCCACCAGGCCCATATTTCCACTATTCTCTATCTTCATCTTTTCCTTTTCTTTGGCTTTCCTCCCTCTTCGTCTCTTCAGACATTCACTGTCAGCCAGACTTCTCATGGTGAAACCCCACCCCTCTTCTCTCGTGCTCTCAGCCCGAATCACTCTAATTTAGCCAGTCTATAGCAAAATTTATAGTGCCTTGTATCTGATCAAAATGTCCTGAGTTCCTTTCATGAAACTGACCTAAAGCAATCAACCTATAATGTTCGTTCTCATCACATCGCCGAAGCTTTGTACAAGTTGTCGCTTTATTTGAGCCAACAGAAACCACATAACATCACTTTTTGCTGCTGCATGTTTGGCTTTTGCTGCCGCGTGATTTGGGTCGCACCAATTTTTGGTGGTTGGCCACCAGCTGTAGCTTAAAATTCGGAATTAATGCTGCTGCTTTCACCCATGTTGTACAGTCACAACAATAACGTTTGCCAAATAAATTCCACAATTGCACATTACTGTGAGACTAGAGAAGCCACTCGGCTGCCGGGCGGTTGCAAGAGCGCAAGTAGAAGAACTGGTCTTCTGAAGACCTCACACTTAATGTCAAGAAACATTTGGTTCAGTGCTTCAAGTACTAAATTGTTGGCGTGTTGGATCTCCATCTGGCTGCCGCTCGTCTCACCTGAGACAAATACATTTACCCTAAAGCCGTCGTAACTCCAGACTGTGTGTCATCACCTGGATGCTTTAATCTCAGAAAACAGGGTTATTGAACAACTTTTCATTTTATATTTTATCATAGTGTTACAATCATATTTTTGGATCTTTCAAATGTATGCGACAGGCATAATTTAACCTTGGTTCTTGGTCTCTATGAAATGATATTTCCTGCTCTGTAGTTAATGCGATGCCAACATTTCATCTCAGTAAATCAGAGTTGATCTCTTTCACTACAAATCTGAGCAAATAGCTGTATTTGAGTTATGGATTCATCACTTAGAAAAAGAAAAAAAAAGATTCAGCCAACGTAGTTGTTAATAGATGTTGCAGCAGGTATTAATAATCATTGTATTGCGATTTACTTAGAGTTAAAATACACTATATTATGGAATTGCTGTCAAGAGCAGCAATCACACTGTAGTAAACCAAAAGTGCTAACAGACCCAAAACAATGACTTTCTTTGCTGCAACAAAGTGTTGTATATGTGATACTGATGTTTCCTTTTGTGTTGCTGTGTCTGCAAATAAGCTTCATTTAAATATCAGCTCTGTGTTAACTTATCAAACATCTCCTCCATCCTTCCTCACAAAGCCCTAAACCCTGGATCAGGTGTCCAGAGAGGCGCTTTGTCAGTTCTGCTGTATGCGTTTTTCCTCTTTTTTCCTCTCATCCCTCTTTCTCCATTCAAATAACACGTCGCTTCCCTCTGTGAATGTGGGCTTACGCGAAAAGACAAAACACAAGTAAATCTAAACGTGAGCGTGTTCGCTTGGTGTTGAAATCGCTCTCCACGTGTGAATCACTGGAAATAGCAATATGTAAATCATGTAGCTATCTCTGTGTGGAAGTACTTCTTGTGTTAATGTCTCTCCATACTCGCACTCAGGAGCTTCTTATGCATTTCAACAAAGTCCCAGCAAAAAGAAATTGAACATACTTTTCTTTCTTTATTTGGGGTTTTATGATTTGATAATTTGCCAAACTAAAGTTGTTGTTTTTTGAGAATACAGATCTTGGATTTTAATTTCATCTCAAAATTGGTTCTTGACCTTTTAACCCTCCTCTGGAAGACTGTCTCGGCTGTCGTCCTGGGCCAGTCGGGCCAGAGCTCGTCATTCTTGCTTCGGAACTCAAAGCAGGAATTTGAAAATGACACATTAAAGATCCAATGTTACGAGTCGTATTTTACGTAACTCTTTAGCTTTCTAGTTTGAGTTATAGAAATTCTCCTGCATGAATTGGTTATTGGAACTGTCCTTAATGTTCTGCAAAGCCTCATCTTAAGACGATGTGCAGATGACTCAACTTGACATTCCTACATTTCTACTATTTCCTTCTTTCCCCTGGCAGGCCTCTCCCACTTGAACAAAAGAGCCTGATGCATTAAAGTAAACCTACGTTTTGTCGTTCACATACATTTTTTATTTTACACAGAACATTTTTTCGCTCCAAATGCACGGCTGCAGCTCGCTGATCAATGTTGCAGCTCCACAGAGTCATTCTTCCCAGGTGAATATAGAGCTCAGTGGAGCAGTGATGGAGAAGCTTGCAGTAGAGTCCAGTACGTCAACATGTCCCAGTGAAGCCCCCGTAGTGTTCCTCCTGCTGTGTAATTGGGGAGCTTTTTCTGGTTTGGCCACTTAGTGTCACTAGTGAGTCTCTAGTGAATAATTTCAAAAACTACAGTTACTCGAGCATTCCTAATGCCATATTGTTACTTGATTTGTTCAACAGTGTATCAGGACCATTGTAAATAAAAAAAGATCATATTTCCAGAGCCAGAGGGAGGTATATTTACATAATTCTTTGAAATTCAAGTCACAAATATAAAAGGAAAAATAAACTTGGAAATATTATGTTTTTTTCTTAATCGAGCGACCATAAGTTCGCAGGGTTGGATGACCTCATCACAACCTGAGCATCTGATTTTAGAGTCAGCATCAGTGGTTATTGTGATAAAGTTAGTGGAAGGGTACAGATGTGACATTTGTTTTTCAAAATAAGATGTTGGGTATATACAAGGTACATACATGGAAAAAGGATACATTTGATAACATTCATCACAAAACATGTTACCTGTGACACCCAAATTGTGAGGAACATGTCTTTATCTTAGATCTTTGAGTTTTCTGATGAAAGAATCCTGTGGGTGACAAATACATTTCAGTCGAGGACATTTGTAAACAACATACAGACAAAGTCAAGCAGTTTCCTCAAGCATTCAAAGTGTAAAACGAAATTGAAGAAATCTCCTTGCTTTTCCTCTGAACATTACCCCGCTCTTTCATTATTAGTCTTGCTCATACACTGGCTCGAAAATGCCGTCGTATAGATTTGCTCCATTTAAAGGACTGTGTTTTTTTTGTTTTTCGTTTCACCAGTTTTAACATTGAAACTTCTTAAGTATATACAGTATATAGCCTATATTTTGATAACTTCCCTAAGTGTACTTTTTGTTCTTGGTTTTGTAGTGTGTGTGTGTGTGTGTTGCAGTCCATGTGTGTGAGTAATTCCTGTTTTAAAGTGAGTGAGGCAAGCTAAAGGCTTCATCCTCAGATACTCACTGCATTCTCTCTCTCTCTCTCTCTCTCTCTCTCTCTCTCTCTCTCTCTCTCTCTCCTCTCTCTCTGTATTTTGTCGTTGGGGTCTTTCAATATGTGTATCTTATTCTCAGCAGCATGGAAATGCTTCTAATAATAACAGTGACAACTCTATGGATATAATAAAGAATTTGATGTTGTTTTTCTACGTCTCCTTCCATTGCTTTTACTCACAGAGAACTATTTTATTTAAGTTTATCAATTCCGTAATTAAACAGTCGGCTAATACTCTCCTAAAATATGTTTTCCTCTTGCCTCCTTCCATCCTGTTCAAAATGTCCGGAAGTGTTCATTCATAAACAGGGCAGATTTGGGAGGTTCTAGTCGTGTTGACCCCTGAGGGAGGTAGTGTCACTGGAATAAAGAAGAAAGAAAATAAAGAGAGCATGCCATTAGAGGTGATGTTGCACTGTCAGACATCACAATGGGTGTTCCCCCAGACAGAGGCTTGCATATCCTGCTTGAGGAAATGCATAAAGAAGCATCAATCTGCCTCTCTCCATATCAGGAGGCTGTCTAAAGACACGCTCTCTCCCAAGAAGGGAGTCAGGTCGGAGACGCCTGGTTCCACTTCTCACCGAGTTTGTTGTGTGATTCTGAGTGTGAGTTATGGCCCTTAAAGAATCCTGCAAGTAACCTGTAATAAGATATAATTCTTATTTGAACAGTCTCTGAGCTGAAATACCTTTTTTGTTGTTGTCAGTAGTATATCATTTGATTATTATTACTAATGGGGGATATATTTATCTATATATATATATATATATATATATATATATATATATATATATATATATATATATATATATAGTGATATGAGACTAGATATTGCCTTAGATTTTGGACGTCATAATATTTTTTCACCGCATAAGGGCTGGGGTTCAAACTGGGATATTTGACTTACTCCATTGCTTCCAGTTCAATAAGCCGTGTTTTAACAATGTGGTTAGAAATGCTCATTTTAACTATTGTAAACACTGATCTGTAAAATAACTACAGCTGTAACATAAACTGTACACATCTGAATCTAAATGTAGATCTGACAACGCTTTGCTTTGAAATATGTTTTGTCATGCAGATCAACTTTTCTTAATTAATGTCTTTCCTACTAAGTCTTAGGTGTAAGTCACCTCTTTGGATGTTCACGTCAATGATTCTTTCATTGATGTTAATACACTCTGGCCTTTAAAACAATGAAAACAGCTTTGAGATTTCTACACTTATAATAAACCTATTAACAGGCACACAATTGTTTTACAGTCAAGAGATTATTGATGTACATGTGCACTCAAGGTCAGTTATTATAGTAAATAACTAATATTGAATTGTTCAAATGTGTGCAAACAGTTGTAATATTAAAAGTCTAACCCCCTCCCCTCCCTAATATGTATTATAATTACTGGATTTATCTATTCAATTTAAAATCAATAAAAATAACATGAGACTGACTTGATTTCAATTGCATTTATTTTCTAATGACTCAAAGTTACAAACCCTCATGGTAATTTCAATAATTTACATAAAAATACAACATAATTTAAAGCTAGAAAGGGCACTAAAGGTGACCTTTTGACCTTTGAAGGCGAAAGTGCCTGCACACGACACTGCAGGTGGTCGGGTTCAGGGAAATGAGGTGAAGCACTTCTTCTCTACTCCAGTGCTTTGGGAAGGAGAGAGGGATTTGACGTTTGACTGTGCTGGTGCTTCCTCCTGGCTCTGCGGTTCTTAAACCACACCTGAAAACACAAAGACAGACGGAGAGGAGAGTCGTTAGCAGATTTAAAGTTTGAATATCAAACGCAAAATTCAATCCCTATTGAGTGACAGACACCCACAAAAACGTCCTTATTTTATTAAGTCTGGGTTTGAGTCTTTTTTTTTAGGAAGAACAAATTAAATTCGTTATTATTAATAATAATAATAATAATAATAATAATAATAATAATAATATATATATATATATATATATATATATATATATATATATATATATATATATATATATATATATATATATATATAAAATATTTCCCCGCATTATAGTAAAACAAATATTCTCGGGATATCTTGGAAGATTAGTGGGTAAAATGCAACCGGAAACATTTTACACATCATAGAGGGGTTTTACGCATCCGTCTCTTTCCCACAATGAGTCGTTCCGTCGGACTCACCCTGACAGTCTCCTCGCTCAACCCGCTGCTCCTCGCCAGCTCTGCGCGCGCTGCTATGGTCGGGTGGTCGGTGAGCTCGAACAGCGACTCGAGCCGCTTGGTCTGGCTGTCGGTGAACACCGTCCTCATCCGGGCCTTCTGGCGCGGCTGCGGCTCCGCGGACAGCCCGACTGGACGGTAACCACTGAACTCCGACAACTGCTGAGCATCTGGTGAAAAGTCAAGTCATCAAAATGTATGAACTAAAACTAACATTTAAATTTGTCAAAAATAAATCTAAATTAAAGTACAAGTTTAGCTATGCAAACATTTGAAGTTGAAATAGAAATACCTGCTACATCGTGGCCGCTGAAGTGCACGTAAACTCCAGGATTTGGGTAAATGCTAGAGAGCTCCGTGTGATGGAGGCCAGCTCTGTACGGGTAGAACCCCTCGCCGAAGCCCATCCCTCGGTACTGCAGACAGCCCGGCGCTGGGGCAGAAGCAGGAGGCCAGAGGTCACCGGAGTCCCGACTGAACACGGCAGGGACCCCCTGGAGGTACAAGCCCGGTGAAAACTCCATCCTTGACGGCCTGTGGCCGAATTGCGAGGAAAGGATGCGCTCGATGCTGAAGTTCGACACTCTGCTCCCGTCCATGATGCCCAGAAGCTACTGGACCTTAGAGGAGGACCTGTGGGTCCCGCTTTAAACCGAGTCCATCAAACACCTGACACCTTTAACATGCTAATGCGGCTTCAATCAGTCAGATGGCTTCACGTCAATCAGACATGAAACGAGATCTGGACTTTGATTTGAACTCTTGAACCTGATCCTGTGAACGGGAGGATGACGACATGATAGGACTGCCGATGGAAACTCTTTATTTAAAGTGGAGGCAGTTGTTTGGTTCAATTGATTATCACATCGGGTGTTAACTTGCACTTCACTTCAAACACCTTGGTGCCGACGTCATGAGCAGAGATTCACGAACGCCAGGATGACGTGCACGCGCACGTTGTTCATCGAAAATACTTTTATTTGGTTCCATGTGGGTGTAAACATGTTTTTTTTTCTTAATTATATGTAGGTCTGTTTATTAATAAACATATGATACAAATTTTATACTTAAAGGAAATATATAATCAACAAAAATAGAAATATGAAAATAAGATGGAATAGAGTACATAGAATGACAAGAAAACCCACAGAATAATTATAATCATAATAACAATTTAGCAAATATTTCAGCCATATATTGTGTTCTGTGATATGGGATTTAAAAGCTGTTTTTTTTTTAAAAAAAAAAGAGGAAACAATTACATGTTATAATCTTAAAAGTATTAGTTGTCCTCTGCAGTTTGAGGATGTTTTAATGAAACGTAACAGCAGACTTAATAAAACACATGCAGAGTAAATGGAAACTAGCTTTTACAAAAGTGAGAAACATTCACCCGTGGCCTAATATCAAGACAATCTGCTACCAGTCTGACAATATGGAGAACCTCAAGGGTCATTAAGGGACTATTTATGTGACTGCGGGGCAGCTGCTGGATATCTGGGCCAAAACCTGTTTGCTCTCCACTTGGACTGTTTACCTGCATCCACTACAGAGGATTTGTTGTGATCAATACTGCTCGGACTACTAACAGAAAGCACAATGCTGCCTATCCCAAAATGTTGTCCTGTTGCTGACAGATTCATGCATGATAATTGAAAATCAGTTTTAACGAATGCAGAATCTGTTCATCACATTCTGACCAAATGAAACAAACGTTTATGTTGTTCTCTGTCACCACCGTCTGCTTTTTTTAATATTTGTGTTCAAGATGATCTGAATTATTTTATGGTGTAAAGAACAAACACACTAATTCCTTCCCATATACTGTCATCTTAATACTTTTAATATGTTACAGTTTATTTACACTTTAAAAAAGGGAACGTACACAGGCTTGCCTATTTTCATTTAGTCAATCCTCACAGTTGTATCATTTAAATGTACGGCAAGGGAAACACAGTAATGTCTAAAGTTAGAAGAACACTATAAGAATAAAATGCAGGAAATTTAAATATGATCTTATGTTAATTGTGATTGGGTTCCAGTGATGTGACGTGAGCTCTTACGGAAGAGGTCAGGGATAAACAGCATCAATCCTCTCTTTGAACTCTCATCTGATTGATCGTTAATAGTCATGAAAGGACGGAAAAGAAACAACAGCACATTACCTGACATCCTCACGCTGAAGATCAAAGAGCACATTTAGATATTTAAATATTACAATCACCTTTTTCAGTCAGGCTCAGTATGAAAACATGAAAGGTCAGTAAAGACCCCTAACGATTGTATCAGTCTATCAGGTCAGTGTGAGGTCAAACGTCAGTGTTTAATTAAAATCATATATGTAATATATAAGACAATAAGCTGCAGGTTATTGACTTGTACCTAATTGTACCAAACCATTTTTAGAATGCACTGTTCTGCAGACAGGTTTGAACTAAGACATTAGTTTTAACAGTTTTATAATCGTGTCTGCCTCATTGGACATTCACAATAACACTCAGTTCACTAGTTGCATGTCTTATATTGGCCACATAGACAATCAAGGATAACTAGTCATCTAACTCTCCACCAGAAAGCAACATTTTGAACTATTGCTTTACATCTATCTCTGAAAAGAACTTACCACAGAATCAGAATCAGAATCAGAAACTTTTTTATTGCCACGTGAGTAGGTACAAACGAGGAATTTGTCCTGGCGGAAGGTGCATCACAGCAGCAACAACAACAACAACAACAACAACAACAACAACAACAACAACAACAACAGCAACAGCAACAGAGAACATTTAACTATACAAGAGAAAGTATAAAATAAAATTCGGATAAACAAGTAATAAGTACAATGTAAGTAAATAAGTAAGGTGCAGTAAATATGCAGTAAATAATTAGCAATGCAATTAAAAAAAAGAGAAATAAAGGTAGTGATCAATAATAATAACAATAATAAGAGTAAAGGTGAAGTAAAGTGCACGGAATGAGGTCATGGTTGCTGAAAGTGACAGGTGATGGGTAAAGTGGTGAGTGACTATGAATGTGTGGGGGGATGTGCAGAGGAGAGAGTGAAGGGATTCAAAGAGATTGTGTCCAGGGTGAGAGGGGTCGGCCGCAATCTTCCCTGCCCGCTTCAAGGTCCTGGAAGCAAACAGGTCCTGGTGGGACGGCAAATTGCAGCCAATCACCCTCTCGGCACAGCGGATGATGCGCTGCAGCCTGGCCTTGTCCTTGGCAGTGGCTGCAGCGTGCCAGATGGTGATGGAGGAGCAGAGGATGGACTCAATGATGGCGGTGTAGAAGTGCACCATCATTGTCTTTGGCAGGTTGAATTTCTTCAGCTGCCGCAGGAAGAACATCCTCTGCTGGGCCTTCTTAGTGATGGAGCTGAGGGTTCTCAGCTCCCACCTGAGGTCCTGGGTGATGATGGAGCCCAGGAAGCGGAAGGACTCCACAGCGTCAACGGGGGAGTTATGCAGGGTGAGGGGGGCGGGTGGGGCTGCGCTCTTCCTATAGTCCATAACCATCTCCACTGTTTTAAGAGCGTTGAGCTCCAGGTTGTTCTGGCTGCACCAGGTCACCAGGTGGTCAGTCTCCCACCTGTAGGCGGACTCATCCCCGCCGGAGATCAGACCGATGAGGGTGGTGTCGTCCGCAAACTTCAGGAGCTTGACGGACTGGTGACTGGAGGTGCAGCTGTTTGTGTACAGCGAGAAGAGCAGAGCTGAAGTCCACAAACAGGATCCTGGCGTAGGTTCCTGGGGAGTCCAGATGCTGGAGGATGAAGTGCAGGGCCATGTTAACTGCATCGTCTGCCGACCTGTTGGCTCTGTAGGCGAACTGCAGGGGGTCCAGCAGAGGGTCGGTGATGTCCTTGAGGTGGGACAGGACCAGGCGCTCAAACAACTTCATGACCACAGAGGTCAGGGCGACGGGCCTGTAGTCATTAAGTCCTGTGATCATGGGTTTTTTGGGGACGGGAATGATGGTGGAGGCCTTGAAGCAGGCTGGGACGTGGCATGTCTCTAGGGAGGTGTTGAAAATGTCAGTGAACACTGGAGACAGCTGGTCGGCACATTTACCAACACACCAATGTGAGCTTGTGGATGATGGTTGGCGCTTTGTCGGCATCTTCAAATACTAATAGTTCACTCTGTTAATTACTTAGAGGAAGATGTAACTGATCCTGAACAGGTTCTTCAATAGAGTGGTTATTTTTTGAAAGCTTTTATTTGTAAGTGTCGTTGTATTTTTCGGGTGCTTTTATTTTGAAGGCCTTCTGGCGATACCGGAAGTACATGTAACGGTTGTAACTTGATTCCATTTTTGAAGCGCGTCAAAAATGACGGAGTATCGTAAAAGTAACTTTGTATGAATTTAAAAGGACAATGTATTAACAGCAAAGCGCCTGGCTGGAATGGGAACAAAGTACTTTATGATTTATTTGGGTTTTATTATATGTTGTGTAACTGTTTTAGTTAACTTGTGTGATTTAATGTATGTATTATGATGTTAATGTTAGGAAACTTTTTGACATTTTTAAGAGCTAATTTTTATTTTGTGTTTCGTAGCTCTTACGTTGATTTTGGAAGGACTGACAGAAACGGGAGAGATGAATAAAACTTACATTCATCAATCAAGCTGAGTCGAAAATCATCAGTACGCTATTACCAATATCCGGCTGGGGTCTGCTACAGAAGGAGAAGGGCATCAGAGACATTTTCCTGCAATAGATTACTAAAAGTTGTTTGACAAGACAGCATTTTTTCAATTCCTTTTAGTCATCTGCTAATTTAGACTGCCAGACAAGAGGGATGTTCCAGGATGAGGGATGAAGCCCTGGCCAATGCTCCTGGTCCCTAAACTATCATACCTGACGACATTTTTAGCCCAAGTTGGTAAAGCCATTATATATCACAGCATATGGTCTGTTACTATTATGGGGTACAGATTAATGAGTGATCTCCAGACCCTTTTTTCCACATGCTGTAAGGGTTCTTAAAGGGGAGGAGAAGTACATCCTATCACATGCTCCATGGTTAAACACTCAGATTGGAAGAACAGTCCAGGATATCGCTTCCTCCACAGTGGTTCTATGAGGATATGTGATCTTAGGTTTGCAAACAGAAAGCCTTGTCCTGGAGAAGGGAATCAAGTCTTGCTATCACAAACATATTTCATTGATATTCATGCCAGATTTAACCATTAGATGATTCACATCTAATATTCAGGCTGAAAAACACATATACAGTACAATACATATGTCAAAGTTCTGACAGCTTGTAAGTTCTGTCTGTTCAGAGTTTCGGGGCGAGTCTCTCTGTCAGACCGTCTGCCTGTCTGTCTGTCTCTCTGCCTGCCTGCATGTCTGCCTGTCTGTCTGCCTGCCTGCCTGTCTGTCTGTCTGTCTGTCAGACCGTCTGCCTGCCTGTCTGTCTGCCTGCCTGCCTGCCTGTCCGTCCGTCCGTCCGTCCGCCCGCCCACTTGGCTGTCTGCCTGCCTGCCTGCCTGCCTATCTGCCTGTCTGTTTGTTTAGGACTGGACAGAAATGACATGTCCGTTTACGGTACATGCCCTAAACAATGTGTCAAAACAATCTTTTGTGTTCGCCTGAAACATGCAGTTTGTTAATCTGATGCTTTGAGTATCTCTGGTGTTTGAGAGTTTGGAATGTTTTGGGTCACTTAAAGTCAGATATTTAGACTATTATCTTCATTGTTATGATAATAGAAGCAGCAGATATGGACACTCTCAAAGACACATTACCTGTGCTGGCCACATTCTGATCAGCACAATGTGGTTCTATCAGCACCGTGTGGTTCTATCAGTACCGCGTGGTTCTATAAGCACTGCTTGGTTCTAGCAGCATCCTGTGGTTCTATAAGTACCACGCATGTGTGGCCTCTCTGAATCCTGACTGTTCCACGACAAAGCAGCCAGACCGGTAAGTATCTTGGCATTGAAGTTGTGTATCTTTTATCATGTGTGGTTTGACTTCATCAGTGTGGGAGGAAGGGCTGGTCTTTGGGCCCCTCTGTGGATTGTTGCCTTCATTTGACCCATCCTAAGCATAGCAAGAGCAGTGGGCTCATGGAAAGGCCTGGGGAGCAATGTGGGGTCCAGACTGCACCTGTCTACTGTCTATCTGTATCTGGCTCAAGGACGCCTGAGCCAGACACAGAGGGACAGTAGCAAGACAAGGTCGGTAACTTTGGTTAGCCTTCACCCCAACAAGGTGAGCCCTTCCAGCTCTGTAGGGCGGCTGCTGTTCAGTGGTAGAGAAGGGTCAGAGGATCGGCCGTTCCTCTGATCCTCCTGGTGCGCTAGTTTATGTCGATGTGTTGTCTTATTTCCAAATTTCTCCTGCAGGTGTGTGAATGGGTATGAACATTAGATAGTCCTGATGAGTAGGTAACACATTGCATTCAGTGTGTGAATGAGTGAATGACGACATGTAGTGTTAAAGTGCTCTGAGTGGTCGGGAGATTATGAAAGCACGATACAAGTACAGTCCATTTATTATTTACCATGTAGTTTGTTAGAGCCATTGAGAAGCAATCCAAATGGCCTCCATCTCATGTTATGCACCTTCACGTTTTGATCATTTCCTCAGCTAGAATGATACATTTTTGGAATTTGATGCTCTGCTTAACCTCATAAGTGAGTCCCTCATCACCCATGTTGACTGCTGACTGCAGGGGAATTGGAAACGTCAAGGATTTCATCCTCCATTTTGACCAATGAAAACAGGTTGGATGTGAAGACATTTCTCTCTGAAAAGCGGATGAGGTGCCATGTTGTGGTCACACACACAATTATTTTCCAATGTCAGTGCAAAGATGTGAATGTTAAAGCACAAGCTTTAATTTTGATATCAAAAGTGTTACAGCTTGTGATCAGGCGTTAAGACCAAAGGAGGAGAAAGATAGACACAGGGAAGAGGTCTGAATCTCAACCAGACTGATGTCTGTAACCCAGCGATGAACCAAACTCTCTAAGGACAAGAAGACAAAGAGAGAGGCAAATAATATGAAGAGTGATAGTAATATTTCATTGATGTGGATCAGTCAATAAAAAAGAGAGAAACAGTAGTTTTAGAATGTTGTTTAGCCCTGAGCTGCAGCTGGTAACGCCGAGTGGCGCGTGCTGCTCGATGGCGGCTCAAGCATGGAGAAGCTACAGCTAACCAGGAAACACAGCGTGAAGATAGCGTCATGCTTCCCGTGCTCAGTAGACGGTGAACAAAGCTGTGGTCATCCTTTTAGAGAGCCTACAAAACTTCAACATGGTGGTGAAGGAGGGGATCATGGTGTTAGGCACACACGTACCCGTCTTTCCTCTCAGCACACCAGCAGTGAGGGTCGTAGTTTCAAACGTCCCACCGTTCATTAAAGATGACGTGATAACAGCAGAGCTATCCAGACATGAGAGAGTCGTCTCTCCGGTAAAGAAACTGTCCTCAGGGTGCAAGTCTCCACTCCTAAAGCATGTGGTATCTCACAGGAGGCAGCTCTTCATGATCATCAACAACAGGAATGAAGAGCTGAACCTTGTGTTCAAATTGGGAGTGAAGGGGTTTGACTAGGGGTTTGCAACATCTGACAACATGAAATGTTTTAGTTGTGGTAAAGAGGGACACCGAAAGCAAGGCATGTTCTCAAAAAAAGTCATTTGAGTAAGACGGCATTGTAGGAGCCATTAGTCACGGGTGTGTATTTTATTGTGGTAATGTGTGTTTTATTGTGATGGTTTAAATACGGGGCACCGATACGAGCAAGGGTGATTGATGATGCATGGGTGACGGGGAGATCAGACGGTTTTTACCGCTAGACCAACAAACTTCGTAAAACAGCCCAGGAAGTCCAAATAACAACTTGTAACTGCCGTCAGTTGATAATTAAATGTGCAATAACCCAAAGATATACTAACGGCTCGACTCTTTTTTACTGAAGCAGCGCGTGAGAAACAGGATCTTATCCCGCACCCAGCAGAGTGGCCGACACATAGATCGGCCACTACAGGCACCAAGGAAAATTCAAGTCAGAAAGGCACAGAGGGCAGAGGGGACAAGCAGGACGTCCAAGAGAGGCAACAGGGCACAAGTGGGCTGCAGGAGGAGACAGGTGGGCTGCAGTAGATGGAGGAAGAAGCGGCAGAGATAGTCCAGCAAGTGGACACAGAGGGGACAAATGTGGTTCATGAAGTGGAAGAAGAGGAGGAAGTTGTAGTTCAGCAGGTGGGAGTCCATCCGGCAGAGCAGCAAGATCCTAAGTGGAGGGCCAAGGAGACTGAAGAAGGACGAGGTGAAGATGCTACAGGAGTACGGAGGTGAAGGAGAAGAGGCTCCTGACTCTACAGATCCTTTTATCCGGATCAGGATTAATGCTGAAGCTGGACGGGGCCTCGGGGCCGCGATTAAAGAGACAGAGCGCAGACTTATGGACCTCCACACGGTGGACGGGACAATGAACACAACATGTGTGAAAGAGCATAACAACATTTGTATTTAGGGTTTGTTTTGTGGGTTGTTTGTTTGTTGATTTGTTTAGTTTTGTCATAACTAAGAAGTTTGTTTTGTTTTAAGTAAAATAATGGTTTTCTAAAACTCCCAAAAAAAATTCTCTCTCTCTCTCTCTCTCTCTCTCTCTCTCTCTCTCTCTCTTTCTCTCTCTCTCTCTCTCTCTCTCTCTCTCTCTCTCTCTCTCTGTCTCTCTCTCGCTCTCTCTCTCTCTTTCTCCCTCTCCCTCTCCCTTTGTCTTTCTCTCTTAAAGTGAAAAGAAGAAAATGCTCCTGTCTGGCCCTCTGAAGGGTGAATGATTCAGCCTCCGTCTGACGAGATGCCCGCTGTCATGGAAGTCAAAACCTCGGTTTCTCCACTGATGTAAGACAAATTAGTGAATTTGGGCTGTTCATAATAAATCAAATTGAATTGAGGGAGTAGTTAGGGTGGTGCATCCAACGTCCATGGAGACTGAGCCTTGACACAGACCTCAGTAACCACAGTGCTCTTGTTGTAGAAAGAACGTTTAAATATTAAAAGTGTTGCCACCGGATGCAAAAAAAAAAAGTATTCAGCACCAGGATGGTCAGTAATTAAATTGTTATTTTGAAAAGTTTGTATTATTATTTAAGATACAAAGGACAGAGGCACTATATTCACAGAGCCTTCCCTGTCTAATAAACAGCTCCGTTATAAGTAGGCATTGAATACAAATATGTCACTCACTTCAGATCCTCCACTTACTTACTGATGGAAACTGCTTGCTGTCTGGGTTTTGCATATAGCTTCATGTTTATGATTGCTTATGTTGAGCTTGTTTTTTTTTTTTAGATGTCTGTGTTTGTTTGCTTGCTTCATCTGTGTTGAGAGCTTTTATTCCTATCCCTTGCATCTGGTGGCATACTTGGTCAATAAAGTTAATTCAGATTTTAATGAACAACTAAATTGTTGTTACTTTCTTTGTTGTTCGAGTCATATGAAGGCTGAATGATTAAACTGAACAGTAGCATTTTCAGCTGAAAATGGCTTCAAATCCCTTTATGTTTAAGACATCTTTGTGTACACTCCTCCTCCTCCTCTTCATGGAGGCTGAACCTGCAGATTGACTCTTTGTCGCCGCGTCTCATTCGTCAACCCACCTACATAATAATGAGCCTGATTGAATATTCACAGCTGTCAGGTTCCGCTGCAGTTAGACTGTCTGACCAGCAGGAGACGGTGCAGACAGCAGAGCCCAGAGACGGCTGCTAAAACTATTATGTAACGTCTCCTCTCCCCATGCAGTCCATCTTCTTTGTTTTCATCGTCGATGTATCTTTCATTCAGCCTTCCTCTCTCCGCCATCTCCCTTCTCTCTGTACTAATGGAAGAGATGCTTTTCGTCTGACACACATACACACGCACGAACGAACGCGCCGTGCTGCTCGCCACCTGAGGCGGTAGAAAAGTCTCTCTCTGACTAATGTGATCTCTCTTCAGGCACGCTTGATTTAACTCAGCTCTGCAGGATTATATTTTTTCCTCCTGCAAAGACATTTAATGGATCCATCGGCCTTTACTCCCTCCGATGACTCTAACGCACTCCCAAGGTTTTCATAGAGCTAGACGTCTGAAAGGATGGGACAAAAATACTTTTTAAATTACTTCGATCTTATATTAATTTTCCAAGTACAAAGTTGCTGTTATCATTATTATTATTATCGCCATCAGGAAAATCCTTACCATGGTCACATGTGTGAGTGTGTCAGTGAGTGAGTGAGTGAGTGAGTGTGCACTTCACTTGTCTGTCCACAGCTGATCTTGCCTCCTGCTGCAGCAAACTGCATAATATGTTGGGTGCAAGTTATGGCTCCAGACTCGAGGAGCTCTTGTGCAGTGCCGCTGCTAGCCATTTTGGTGCCCTAAGCATAACTCCTTTATGGTATGCAAAATAATCTTTGACCAAATTATCAAAATAAAACAAAGTCATAATTTTTGAGAGAGCCATAATGATATTCTGTATGGATAAGCATTTCCACCAGTTTTGGGAGGCTCTATAGAGGCACACGTCTGCATTTCTTTGCTGCAAAATCACTAATTAGGTCATCATATCAGCTTCTGAGCCACTTCACTATTGATGCTGGACGTCCCTGCCTCATTGTTGAATGCAGGTATGTTTTAATGAGCTTTAGTTTTGAACAACGTCGCTCAGCAGAGGCAACTGTAACAGGGAGAGTCAAGGCGCCAGGCTCCAGGGCACAGATTACACTTAACTGTTATATTTTTCTCTTATCACGGATACAAATACAAAAGACTGTGATTGGAATACGGGACAGGCGGGACTGGAGCTGTCCGGCGCGCAGCGCGTATTTGTTGTAGCGCGTATTTGGCGTCGTCTTCCCCCGTCCGCACGTCTGTCCCCTCGTCAACGGCTCCCGGGATATATATATATATATATATATATATATATATATATATATATATATATATATATATATATATATATATATATATATATATACCTAGTTTGAGGTGTATGCATAACCATTACATTAGCAGCGCACATTTCCGGTATTTAACAATAATTAAGCATTAACCATTGTAACTTTTTTTAAAACAATTAAATATATTTTCTGTTCTGCCTGTTTTGTGATATACACATGCCATAAAGGTGCCTAATATTTCTATATAAAATTCGTCATAATAATTATTATAGCTATGATGATTTTTGGGTACATATTTTTTGGTGCCCCCCTCTGGGCCTGGTGCCATACGCCCAGAGCGTAGTGAGCCTTATGGGAGCGGCGGCGCTGCTCTCGTGATTGCTGTGACTCTCAAAGCACATTTTATCAGCAGAGCCACTAGACTTCAGAACAGTTGTTTCCTTCGGAGACTCTTGAAAAAATCCTCCTCCAACAGCATATAATACAGTTTGATGATGTCATTTTGTTGTGTTGCAAAATGGTACTATAATGGTTCATACATCATAAAAGTTTGAAGTCCAGCTCAAGGTGTGCTGTCCTGAACAGGGCATTGCATGCACACCTCTAGTCCACTTCAGGCATGGTGTGTATCCAGCCGGTTGCACAATAGACTTGTCCTGCTGGATTCAAACAAAGACAAAAAAACAAACTAAATAAATCAACCAAAGATCAACCTCACTTAACTTCCCTCCATTTTATTATGTAATTCCTGGAAGTAGAAAGGTAAACTCGGCATATGCCTCCTGCCAGCAGCAAGCTGTCATCCAGCTCAGTGGACACAGAGGGGCGGGTCTAGCTGTGAGGGGTGTGGCTTCACCCAATGGGCTTGGTCCTGCGGGTAAAGGCAGTGCAGGTGCCTGCTCAACAACAATATGGTGGGGGAAGTTGGGGAGTTTCCCCAATGTATTGCTCTTCCTTCAAGCCGATGGCAACTTTGTCTGAGGGGACGAGTTAAAGGACCCAATCACAGTGTCCAGGGCCGGCTCTAACCCACCTAAGCATCTCCCACAGATCCACGTGGTTGCATTGTACAAATACATTTTATCTGACCATGTAACTTGTAGTACATAAATCACAATAACTGCCACCACTGTTACAAGGCTAAATAATGCTACTGATTACAATTAGTAGCATTAATGTGCTGTGATTATGAAAGTAATAATTATTATGATTATTATTAATAATAATATGATTATAATAATAATGATAATAATAACAAAAACAGCAACAATAGTATGAGTCGTGTTGGCTACTTACAAAGTTCTGAGGGAGACGAATCAGGCGTTCTTTCTCCAGCAGGTGCCGGCCTTTGAAAAAATTGCCTGAGTGTCTCTGGCCAATTCAAAACAAAAATAAAAAATAAATGGCAAATGGACCTAGTCCGTATTCCACGTACGTGGTTTACTGATATAGCTGGATAACATCCAGGATAAGATGACGTAGATCTGGATTTTTGGTTCCACGAAGCCAGTTTAGATCAGTCACCATAGCAACACATCAAAATCGCCTAACCTGGTCGGGAGTAGGTTTAGTGAAAGTTCACTGGATAGATTGACCACTCCCACCGGACAAAAAGCAGCTCTCTTCCTCATTGATGAAGGAGCGATATTAGTTCTGTATTAGTTTTATAAGGAGAGAGTTCTTCCAGATCGCCAAGATCCGTTCTCACATCATGATGACGTCATATGAGCGCTATCGATTCTACAGACAAGGACTCATTTATTTACGAGACTTTCTGGAGCCGTACATTGAACACGGGCGCAGGCGATCGCTGTCCGTCTCACATACTGTACACAATACATACTGTACACAATACATACTGTACGTGCAGAATGGATCACAGAAGGATTGTGTAAAAAAAAAAAAAAAGCGCAAGGCACAGGTCACTTTTTTGCGAGTGGTACACGAGTGGTACACGCGATGCGGAGAACAGCTTTAACACTACGTGACATCATTCAGCCATTCACACACTGATGAGAGGAGCCACCATGCAAGGTGCCACATCAGGTTAATCAACCATTCATACACATTTATACACCGTAGGCGCAGCTACGGGAGCAATTTAAGCTTAAGTGCCTTGCTCAAGGACATATCAACATGGGCTCGCGGCGCCAAGAATCGAACCACCGATTGAAAGACAATCTCTGCTCACCACTGAGCCACAGTCACAAAACAAAAAACACATATACATTTTAGTATAATCCTGGGGTAGAAGTGTAGAGAAGGGTGATTTTTCAGTCTGCACAAACGATTTTTTCTTTTGGAGTGAGCCATCTTTGCAATAGAAGGTCTTTGATGTGACATGTTATGTGTTGGCCAATATGCGCCCCGTTTTCTCAACAAAAAAATTCAGATTTTTGGAGGAGTTGTTGTCATCTCCATAATATAACAAATGCATTTTCTTCTAACGTTAACCTGCTATGTGTTTGCATCATATGAGACTGTAATGAAGAATTAGAAGACCGTAAATAATATCTATTAATGGCTTTCATTTTGACATGAAAATAATTGGCTCTCTTTTCTCGTTTTTGGTTTCAGACAACAAAAATGGGAAAACATAAGTGTTTTTTCCGTAGTTCTGAATGAACGATAAAACAAACGAACAAAACGTACACGGACCCTCAACAATTAAAGATGTGTTGGCCAGCATATCAGCCTTTCAATCAGTTATAGTGATTCAGGTCTCCTGTTGCATTAACTGGCCAAAATTAGTCGTTTTGGTTCCGTTTCATATTCAAGATAAGTTGGTGAAAACAAGTGAAAATGTCACAAACACTCAACAACGACAAGAACACACACACCGAATATACACACCTGTCACAAACTGAACATTTGACCCCGATTTGTCATTTCTCTCTTCTCAGTGTGTCCGATAAAAGTGGTCTTATGCTCCCATTCGCTGTCTTTACTGTAACATGGTCTGAAAGGATGTTGCAGGAAAGGTCAGGAAATACACAAACACACACACAAACACACACAGTGCATGTACAAGTGTACATTTAAACAGATGAAAGAATAAAGGGAAAGAAAATTTAGTTTATTCATGCAGGGTGTGTGTGTTAAAGAAAGAAGTGGGTGTGTTGTAAATATGGTAAGGCAAACTGCCAGCTGATTGGTCCGTTTGGGTGTACATACGGCAATTTGAGTGGCTGGTTTGCGACACAATAGGAACAGAGATAGGCTGACAGGCAGACAATGGCCCTGTCATTGGTCCGTTCAGAGAACAAAAGGCTGTTTGGGCATTGAGGCGGAAAGGTGAGGAGGTCAGTGTGTGTGTGTGTGTGTGTGTGTGTGTGTGTGTGTGTGTGTGTGTGTGTGTGTGTGTGTGTGTGTGTGTGTGTGTGTGTGTGTGTGTGTGTGTGTGTGTGTGTGTGTGTGTGTGTGTGTGTGTGTGTGTGTGTGTGTGTGTGTGTGTGTGTGTGTGTGTGTGTGTGTGTGTGCAGGCTTTTGCATGGTTTGGGACAGCAGTCTGTTTTCTGCAGCATGTTGGAAAAATATCTTTTGAGGGTAAAGTATATTGTCATAAAATTATTTGAAACTCCATCTTATTTTATATAATTTGTATTGCTTGTCTGGTATATATTTTTGCTTCATTTTTATTAGCTTTTCCTTTCTACGAATTGTACAAATTGACTTTGATGTTGCACAATCTTGCTGACGAAAACACAAAACAGGTTTTGATTGTTTTAAGCATAGTGATACTAAAGGCTTATTGGGCTCTATTGTAGTCAATTCAATAATTTCCAAATTTGTGACAAAGTCAGTGTGGGCGTGACGAACCGGGGGCAAAGCAATAAATTCATACAAGGTGTATAAGAAGAGAAACTATTCCATGCAAATTTCAAACTACTTTCAAACACATCCCTGAGAACTGCATTTTAATTTGTGCACATTTTCAGAATCCCCAACATGTTTGACTTTGACTGTTTGGCTCGGAGACAGTGTAAAAGGTTTCGGTCTGTTATTATGCTGTGACCTTTTCAAGCGTAGATGCTGTCTGCTGGGCGTCCTTATCAGCAGACACACTGCAGGGTCTGCTTCACTCTGAACTGTAAGATCCAACAGTGAGCTCCTCCACATATTTGTTGCTTATATGGACTCATGAGCAACTCACAATTATAACAGCAAAAAAACAATTACACCACAACACACAGGATGTATTAGCAAGCAATACAGTGACCCCGAGATGTAAAGTACAGGGAGATGTGAACCTTAATAACTTCCTGTATCACTTGTCCACAGACAATTTTCTGAAGGCTTGAGTTACTGAAATGTCTGGAAACCCTCCGATAAGCCTCCAGTAGTGAGGTATGAAGATTAGCATGAAACCATAGAGAGGTCGACGAGTCAGACTCAAAACCACAGAGAAACATATTTCATAATTTCTCTATAGTTCTACCAACAAAAACTATCCTGTCAGATACATATGTGGCTCTGTGTTGCAGTGGATGGAGTGTTGGACGTCTGAACAACCCCATGAAAAACTATTCAGAGGTTGTGGGTGCTGCCATAATGTATATGCAGAAGTTCATAAGGGTCTTCAACATAGAGCAGACATTTTACTACTTGTAAAACTTGGTAAAGCTAAAAATAGACGTTGATTAAACACAGCTGTTACTTTTTGCACCTTTTTGTGCCTACTGGATACCTTTAATAGTCAATTCTGGTAGGACTCAAACATTAAAGGCGCGATTGCTGTTCATTGACTTCAGCTCAACTTTCAACACTGTCATCACCTCCAAGCTAATCACTAAACTTGGAGACCTGGTCTCCAAGACCTCCCTCTGTAACTGGATTTTGGACATTCTGACTAACAGACCACAACATGTTAGGTCAGGCCACACCTGCTCCACCACCGTCTCACTCAGCACTGGTGTGCCACAGTGCTGTGTGCTCAGCCCATTCCTTTACTCCCTCTTCACCTTTGACTGCAGACCTGTGCATGGATCCAACTCCATCATTAAGTTCGTAGACGACACCACGGTGATTGGTCTCATCACTAACAACAATGAGACAGCCTACAGGGAAGAGGTCCAGCGCCTGGCCACGTGGTGCGCCGAATATAACGTGCTCCTAAACACCAGCAAAACTAAGGAGCTCATCTTGGACTTCAGGAAGAAGAAAAGAAGCATGCATGCGCCCATTCACATCAATGGGATGGATGTTGAGTGTGTCTCTAGCTTCAAGTTCCTGGGGACCCACATCTCGGAAGACCTGTTCTAGACCACCAACACCTCCAGTCTTGTCAAGAAAGCGAACCAGCGCCTCTTTTTTTCTGAGGACACTGAGGAAAAACCATCTGTCCTCAGCTATCCTGGTTAACTTTTACCGCTGCGTGATCGAGAGCATCCTAACCAACTGTGTCACAGTCTGGTATGAGGGCTGCTCTGTTGCGGAGCGCAAGAGACTGCAGCGAGTGGTAAAGACTGCCCAACACATCATGGGAACTCCACTTCCAGCGATTGAGGAAGTCCAGAGAAAATGCTGTCTGCGTTGAACTCGCAGCATTCTCAAACATACATTTTTTTTACAACAAACGTTTGATGCTAAATATGAAACAGAGTGCAATAAGGAGGGAACATGGATATTTAATTGGGAGTATTGAAAATTTACAGTTGATTCTGCAGGGAATATAAAGCAAAAAATAAGGATAAGTAAAATGCACGGAATGCAAGAATGTGTGAAAGTGAAAAATGTAAAAGAGCTTTACAATTCTAGATGGAAACACGACTCTGCTGCTCAGAAGACACTCCAACTGACTCCTGCTCAGCCGAAAGTACAACTGAAAGCTCTCGTCATCCAGACACACGGATAGGTATTCGTAGAACTCTCTTTAAAAAATTTTTAAAAACGCCTGGCGAGGTTTTTGGAAAATCGCCCGATGCGTTTTTGTCAAGCTGTTTTTTAAGCGACTGCGCTTTAAAACATTGCGTCCTGTGTGATCGGCCCCTCAGTCCCCTCACCTCAGAATCTACCTCCTCGTTAACGGAAGCGTTAGCTAATAACTTTCCACAGGAGCGTTAGCTAGCTGGCTAATGTTGCGTTCTCTCCTGCTGTGTTCAATGACTCAATTCATCAAGCTGTAGCTAACGTTAGCTATGTCAACAGAGCTCCTGGGTAACTTTGATATACAATAAAATATTATACTACCATTCACTCGCGCTCCCTTCTGGCAAGCGCATCTGTTCACAGTTCACTGAATATAAACACCCTCACACTAAAAAAAAAACCTCATCGAATCTACACGATTCACGTAGGTCACCTATTTTGATTTCAAAACGGCGAATTTTGCATTAAGGTGAGGGATTTTCATGTCTGTATGTACTAAACATTACGCAAGTCTAATAACGTTAGGCAGCTACTGTTTATTATTATGCACTATTTAATGTTCACTCAACTTATCATTTGCCTTTTGTAAATTATGTTGATAGTTTCTGCTTATAGTCTACCTACATTTAATGCACAAATCAACCTGTATAATATTTACATATTACCTCAATTAAGCAATCTGTAAATTCCCTAATTATATATGCAGTTCCACTTGGAACTCTAACTTATTCTCTGTATATTGACACTTACTACTATTGCATTTCTGATTGGATGCTAAACTGCATTTCATTGCTCTGTACTCTTACATGTGTAATGACAATAAAGTTGAATCTAATCTAATCTACTACATATTTAATCATTTCTCAACCTGAAGACCAAGAAAAAGCATCACATCAGCAAATATATGTATGGCGCTGTGCAATATATAGCATGTTGGACTTCTAGTGAAGAAGGGCCACCAGGGCCACAAGAGTCAACCTTTAAAGGCTTACAAAGGCATTAGATCATGATACATGTGAAGGTGATACACCCACCTATCTCTGTGAACCTGTTTTTTCTCCAGCTGAAATTATCTTTTTATCGGGACAGCAGATTTGTAGTATTCTTTGAAAATGTAAACACAAAAGCACAAGCCGTGATCCAGGACCTGGGTACTCCCTTCAGAATTGATGTGTAACCTGTAAAAAGTCTGAAGTAAAACCTAAAATGCTGCGAGACCACCACAGTACATGTTTCAACATTCATCAAGTTTGCCAACAAAGAATTCTAGACGTGCACAGGAGAAGTTGTTCAGTTATAAGTTTGAGTCCTATCAGAGGGAATTTCCATAGGTTTTGACTTCGCAGTGCAGACTATCTTTCTACTGTGACTACTTGTAAATGTTGGTAAATTCAGTAAACAGGGAATGAAGTAAACATACATTACCACAAAATCCCACTGTACGAATCACTTAAAATGATACTAGATCAAATACATACCTTGTCTTTACTTGTGTGGTTCCTTTTCCAGAGATTTATTTTACACTGACGCATCCAGATTCGGGCAATAGCTCCACCCGTTGTGGTTTAATAATATTACCTCTTCCACCAGAGCGAACCCCTCTCCTGAGCTCAGTGGTCTTAGCTCAGTGAACCATGCAGAACGTCTTAGCCAAAGCCAAGAGATGCATCTGTCATCAGATCGACATAGACTAATCCTCTGCAGCTCCACCATACCTCTAAAGCACCTTCTCACCATTGGAGAACTGCTTCTTTACAAACCAGAGGGAAGGTAATGAGCCATCGTACATCACATTTAACTGTTGTTACAAATATCCACGTAAGTGGATCCAGCAGGAAGTTATGGGATATGTTGCAGGACTTGGAACTGTACAGATTCATCACTTGAGCTTTATGTCTGCTGTGATCCAACAAAGGAAACTCACCTGCGAACAAAGTCGAAACAACAGTTGAAAAAAGTTGAAATTTTCCATGCAAATTGTGATGCAAAACATGTGTGTGCAGCTTTAGTCCTAGTTCAGGGCTTGGTCAACTTAGAACATTTGTTATACTACTGCTGCTGCTATCCAGGCGGATATCGGCCACCATTTGTAGCATTACCAACGAAAAATAATGTGCAACAAATTGTCCCACGGAATTACTTTGTGTGTTAACCCTGTAATCTAAACAATAACTTGAGGTGGATGGGTCCGCTTTTCGATCCCAGTGTGAAATCAGAAGTCAACAATAAGGTTTTTGTCACGTAACTTTCATAGTTATTGCAACCCAAACAATGATCTTTTCCTTAATTTTACAAAGCTCCCTGTTTTAAAATAATACTTTTTTCCCTTCAACACAATCACCTGACACATTTGTCATTTTTATAGTCTAAATGTAATAGTGTGTAACCCCTCTGCAGCTGTCGCTTTAGAGACAGTGCAGAATAGACAGAAGATAGGGGAATTATCTAAATTTCATTCAGGTTCGATGAAATTGGTTAATATGTCACTCGTCTGACGGTTGTACAGACAAGAAAGATCCACCCCGAATTACGCGCACAACAGCAGGTTTAATTAGACAACAATATGACAACCAATAATACAACAATTGATCATTCAAATCAAAATCCTTAGATCTCAAATGTTCTACCGCCCCCCCTGTGCACAAACAATGTCCCGCAAAATGGACTCCAGGTGAACTGTGATGTCCGGTTGAGATGAAGATTTCTTCAGGTGAAGGTAGATGGTGAGATGAATGAAGATTTCTTCAGGTGAAGGTTGATGGTGAGATGAATGAAGATTTCTTCACATGAAGGTTGATGGTGAGATGAATGAAGATTTCTTCAGGTGAAGGTAGATGGTGAGATGAATGAAGATGGGGTGAGTGATGGCATGCAGGACGGTGGATGGACGACACCCCTGGTTCCAACGAAGAACTATATAAAAAAAAAAACAGCCTATGCACATGTGCAGGACAATAGTTCATTACTAATCAACTCATTCAACTGGGCCTGCGACCGCATGGCTATAAACATCACACAATATAGCAACTAATTAGCAAACATACATAACTCAATGCATTCAATTACAATCATTACACCTTCATAAATGTTTTTTGTATCCCGTTCAGATTTATCCTGACTGGTTTTAGTAGAATACACAATTTACTTCAACATATCATCGAGCATTCCTGCTAACGAAGCTAACACACAACGGTACACGCGTTCAACGTCAACCAACTCACCAGGATATCAAATGTTCAAAGTTATAAGTATCTCTGGGCGAAACTGCAGCTCTTCAATGACTCGTCGTTAAACATTCAATTTAAAATGACTAACTTTTCTCTGTCGGAATCAAAGTAATCTTTTTCTCCTCCTAACTTACTGAAACGCAGACGATAAAAAAAAACGAAGATCCTCTATTAAGAGATGGATTATCACTTCTATCGATCTCTGTGCATGAAGAAACAAAGATTGTATATTACGGAAAAGATTGACTCTCCTCGCTGTTTTCTGTGTACAGAGGAAAACGGCTGCGTGACAACCTGTCGACCTCACTTAAGGGGACAGTAACATCGTTCAAAACATAATAATTAAGATCTCAGATTAAATTATTCTGGTTACAAGTGCAACACCTTAAAGATCCCCTCCACACACGATTTAAAATATGTAGAAAATCAAGAAATATTTTTTCTTTTTATGTTTTTTTTTTCCCTACAGAATAGTTCAATAACGTCATTAAAACTCCTTAAAATTATATTTAATCCATATCCCCCATTGAAACATTCAAAATCTATGAATATGCAAATATTGTTCATTCCAAAAGTTTAACTCCAGGTTTAAAGTGAGCACAAAGAAACTTTAGCAGATGACAAACATCACAGTGAAGTTTCATAAGAAAAAACTAGACCTAATACAAGAAAATAAAACTCATTTGAAGAACAAAAAACAATGTTCCTGAAGCAGAAATCCACAATAAAAGCTCACAACTTAGTAACACAATGGCACTCCTTCTAATTGGGTTAGGGTTAGCCCTAACCCTAACCCTAAACCAAATTTTAATCCATCACATCAAACACAGTCAAACAAAGATATGATTCCTGTAAGAATCATAGATTATCGTCACCACACACTGAAAGGTAGGCAGACAGAATGTGACAGTGGACAGACAGGGCCATGCCATCGTCATGGACGCAGCAAAACGAATACTTAAAGCTGCGCTTAGCAAGATGTTTCTGGGAGCAACTGAGCACAGGCTCCATCCTTTGTACCTTGATCCTTGAGGTGACATAGATTCCTGCTCTGTTTTCAGCCAAGCAGAAGAAGCGGTTTGGATGGTGAATTCACTGAATTCTAAAATGTGGCTCTCACGACTCACCAACGGAAACCGTTTGTGACTTCCGTATAAAGAGATGAACTTGGCAGCCACCAACCTGTATATACCGGCTCCTTGGCTCTTGCCGTTAAACTCCCTATCTGCTTGTAGCCATAAATACAGCACATTGTCTTTGTGCGATTGTCTCGCCACAGCGCCGTTCATTAGGGCTGTAAATAGCCTCAGAATCAGAGTGTTATGTAATTTTCCTGCTAAACCTCTTTTTTAAATACGGTGCTTACATAACTGCCCTACAACGCAGGGCCTCATTTACATCATTGCATAAAGATAAAGTCAATGCACCAATCCACAACCGAGTGAGTATGTGTGAACTCGTTTACATCATGCAGATGAGCCACACATGTAGACTGGCATATACACAACACGCAGACACATGGACGCACGCACCCACACACCGTGTGTGTGTGTGTGTGTGTATGGAGACTGTCGTCAACAAATTTCGTACAATTTTTTTTAATCGATATCAGAATCAGAATCAGCTTTAATGGCGATGTATATTTCCATATATATATATATATATATATATATATATATATATATATATATATATATATATATATATATATGGAATTTGATGTCTGTTTACTTCGCTCTTTGTATTTATATATATATGGCAAGATAAATATAAAAAAGACATTAAAAAATACAAAATATACAACAATTCTGCATGTAACAAAAATATTGAGTGTGTTTACTCATCTTTGAATTTGATTGGTAACACTAGGATTAATAATATTTTTTATTTCTTACTAAAATGTAATCTCCGGCCTTGAACATTAAATTAAACCCTCATGTTTGAAAATTAAACACTGATGCTTTATCTGTCATTTTCCGATAATTACATTTATTCTAGTGTAAAATGACATTGTATTTATATTTCACTATTTTTTTTAAGGACATTGTTGTTTGCTGAAGTTTTATGTTTACTTTTATCTTTGAACTAATTGCACTGCAATGTCGTTATATCCCGTACATTAACAATACAGGCTTTCTGTTCTAATAATTTCCAAAATATTTCCTGGAGACAAATATGTAATCAGGAGGTGAACTAAAGACAAAGTGCTGCGACTAGTTAGCTCGTGATGCTGTTTCTGACATTTACCTTTTAGCATGGTGTTTTCCTGATGCAAACAGAGCATAATCCTCATGTAGTAGTAAAGTTATTGAATAACCATTCAATGAAAGAGATATTAGGAAAACAAAGAGCTGAGCCAAACTCAGAGGAGCTGCTTGTCACATAAAGTAGAAGGTTAAAGGTCAGCTCATCGTTAGTGCGCCAGAGTTGTTGCTAACTTCAGGGCTAACCTTCCTGTGACTTTCTCACATCATGTCACAAAACAGACACACAGGCCTCCTGGGTGAAGGTCCCGTGTTTGTTTGACCCACTGATCCATCCTTTGGGGACTCTCCTGCCTCTTATACTCATTACCATACCATGTAACTTTCTATTCTAATACCTTCTTGAAAATTTCCTGGAGAAAAATATGTAATCAGTAGGGAAATTAAAGAAAAAGTGCTGCGACAATTTAGTTAGTTGTGTTAAATTGCAAAAAGCATGTGTCAAGCTGCAGAGGAAACCGGAAGGAAGTAGTAGACCATGTGAAGAATCCAATCATTCATTCTTTTATTTAATTTAAGAGAAAGGCTCTTCTCAAACTACTACACAATTTGTATTTGATTGATTACTGATACTTTCATTTCTCCTATTTTAATGTACTGTATATATTATTTACCTATTTATTTTACTATTTATATAAGGTTTACAATGATAATCATTATTATTATTATTATCAAGCGCTATGTTATGATGTGTGCGTTCATAAAAGTAATCTGCACATGGACGAAAGAAGAGTTTATGGTTTAAAGACCCATACAGTAGGCCACGTCCCATTCAGAAGGTCAGCTCCCCTGTATGCTTCCTTCACTAGTGCCTGAGAACGTATAAGAGGTTGAGAGGACATTAAAAAATCAAAGTATAAACAAGTAAATAACATACAAGTATTTGTTGGATGTGAATGATCACTTCATCCTGCGTGAGAAGCGGGACGAGAGCACACCAGGGAAGTGTTGGGGACAAAAACATAAAACACAACCGCTTCCGCAGAAGAGCCGAGCAACAGTCACGTGATGCACCTGAGCGGCTGCAGGTGCGCGCGTGAGGACAGGTTTAGAGGGGGCGTGCGTGAGGACAGGTTTAGAGGGGGCGTGCCTTGTGAATTACCTGCAGCAGGTAGGCTCGAGTTACTTGCCCGTCTCTAGTTTGTGTTTTCCTGCCGCGGACTACAGATTAATCCCGTCTGCAGGTGAGTTGATCACTCGGCTCTTTTCCGCCGATTACAAGTGCAAACCTCACCTGCTCACCGGAAGTCTTTCTGAACGCTCGGACCTGCTGTTTTTTCTTTTTTGCTCCTTCTTTCCTGAAATGAGCTCATCCACTAGCAGGCGGTAAGTCAACCATCACACATACGGTAATCCGATGACGTTCACCACGTCACACTGTTTAAACTTGCTGTGAGTTATTTATTTCTCTTCCGGTTCTTTGAGCTGTTTCATCTGCACATCACTCAAACCGAAAATCCATCCTCCCCTGGCTTGTGATACTGATTACATGCTGATAACATGCTGTTAGGAAACCAATGACAGACATCGAGGGGTCACAAACTACTTTAGGGGCCGATCACGCCACACGCGACTCTTAAAAAAAACAAAAAACGCAGCCGCTTAAAAAATGCCTTGACAAAAACTCGCCGGGCGTTTTTAAAAAAAAACTCGCCATGCGTTTTTTTGTTATAATTTTTTTTTATGAAGAGTACTGCGAATACCTATCCACAAATTGTGTCTGGATGACGAGTGCTTTGAGTTGTACTTTCGGCTGAGCAGGAGTCCGTTCGAGCATCTTCTGAGCAGTAAAGTAGTGTTTCAATCTAGAATTGTAATTGTACAAAGTTCTTTGTAATTAAATGCCGCTAATATTAGCGCCTTGTCTGAGGTTTCCGTTTTATTTTGAATTCCCCGCTGTTCATACCACAAGAAACCAGGAACGAATAAATCCCGCCTCCTGCTTGATCTGATTCACTGCCTTGGCCGAGTGTGACAGTGATGAGCTGCGCGACTCTGCGTTGAGAATATATACTTACTTTTAAACGCTAGAAAAAAGCGCGCCGCGCAGCGTTTAATGGACGCGCCTGAAAGGCGCGCCGTACTATAGTAAATCAATGTCTTTGCGAGGGACACGTTTTTTAGAGTCACGTCTGGTGTGATCGGCCCCTACTGTTCTGAACTCTCTCTGTGTGTGTGTGTGTGTGTGTGTGTGTGTGTGTGTGTGTGTGTGTGTGTGTGTGTGTGTGTGTGTGTGTGTGTGTGTGCGCGCGCGTGTGTGTGCGGGGCTGTCAGCAGTGTATCCACTATCCTGTCAGTGTGACCTTGGGGAAAGAAGTTAAAAGTGTCCGTGTGTGCCTCTGTTGCCATGGTTACATAGACGGGTAACTCATGCTGGACTGGTGCAGATAGTGGAGCAGGCCTAAATGATGGGGTATGCAGATATGTGACTAGGCAATGTTGTCTGCTCTACCTTTTTTTTAAATTTATTATTTTTTTTTTTAAATGACAAAAACATAACATCATGTCTTTTGGTTTAAATTTCTATTGATTTTGTTATGGTTTTCTTTATTTGAATAGGAGCAATGCACAATAACCTTAAAACAAAGAGATATTTAATGCACTTGAGTTTTTATCAAAATTGCCATATATTCACATAGTTCCTAAATA
>NW_027175931.1:13986622-13999122 GCF_023055335.1 Clinocottus analis | reverse complement strand
TGACTAGTTCTTGATAACCCCCTTTTTTTTTTTTGGCCCTCTTTGCAAAAAGTTTAGACACCCCAGCACTAGTAGGTCGCGGACCCGTTTTTAATGGGCGCGGGCCTTTGCTTGGGAAAAAAAAAATTGAATACATTTTTTTAAATTTTTTTTTATTTCGTGCTCCACAGAACACGTTAAATTGACTCCAGAACTTAAAGTTCAGAAATTACTGACTGACTTTTATACTATTCCTCGCGATCTGTGTTCACACTCATGGTTTCTATACTCAGCATGCAACACTGCTGATCACGATCTGTATTCACACTTGTGGTTTGGATGTTTCTTGCAGGTTTTCAGAGCTTTTTGGTGATTTTAGGACATTCTGCCTTGATGTTAACCCAGAACACCGGCACTCCGGCAGACTTGAAACATACATTTAAGTTTAATTTTTGGGGAAATGTTATCACGGAGCCTCTGACATGTGTCAAGAGTAAGAGGCCCAGACACACAGGCGGATGTATCCACTCATTTTTCAAAATAAAACCCGCCTTGTTTTTTTTTTTTTCTTTCTTTCTGTGCGCCAGGTACCAAGGGGACGTTGCGTCACTCGCTCACAGACAAAGACGTTTTTGAGCGTGATTCGACAGCATGGCACCAAAATGTAAATCCTTTAAAGGAGTACACTTATTATTATTATTATTATTATTATTATTATTATTATTATTATTATTATTATTTTGTTATTACACTTATTATGCACCAGGACCACAGAGTTAGTTTAGGTTCTGTTACTCATCTTATTGTTTTGCACCTTCAACACCACTACACGCACACACAATCACACACCCAGCATGTGACACTACAGTCTCCATACTATCTCAGATTCAAACTGCACCATCTTTTCATTAAATACATTGGATGTTGAGAATGTTCCTCGATTTGGGTCCCGGCTTGTCACTAAGGGTGATGGTGGGTCCCGAGCCAGACCAGTTGAGAACCACTGATTTAAATCGCTCCAGACGGCGTAGTTCAGACCTGTGCGTCTCACGGCTGTCTCAGTCCGGCCCGCATGAGGTCAATCAAACATGAAAAATAAATAAATAAGATGCATGCTATGAATTAAATACGACACTTTAGTTTGCACGCGCTTCCATGTTGATGATTTGAGCCTGATGTGTAAGCACATATTGTTATATAGCTTCTGTTCTCAACAAGCAACAGGGCAGCAAAGAGCAGCTTCGTCAAAAACTTCGACAAAGTGCTCACACACCGGCAGGCTCCACATCTAGATTGAAAGTTAATTGTGCATGCCCAAAGCTGCTGACCCCGCGGTCTGATCCACTATGGCAGAGCACTTTAAATCAGGATCCCTTCTGGAGTTTTACTCTTCTCTCAAAGAGGAGAACTTTCCTCACATCACAAAATGTTCAGTGCACTTGTGCAAGACAACACAGACTGGACTTTTCTCACTGAGGAAGAAAAACCAAACTGAAAAATATGAAAAGCACTTATTGTTTTTGTATAAAGTTAATCAGTTGCTAACATCTTTTAAGGTAAGCAACAGACTGAACATGGACAAAAGAAGGAGTGGTTTGTCCCTCAAAAGGACCCTTACTACTGAACAGTACCTGTTATAAAATATATATTTATAAACTATGTATGTTAACTTGTTGCTCCAGAGTGCCTGTTATATTGTTCTGATAACATTACTTTAAAATAAAAGCGTGCAATACACTAGTTTTATTTCATTATTGAATTTGGCGCATAATGCGATTAATCGCAGAAAAAAACTAATCTATCTGAGATAGAGGAGGTCCGTGGTGTTGACCAGTGTTTCAAGACGGGTCGGGTGGGTTGCCCACATCGCCACAGACCCTTTTACGTAGGCCAATCCCCGCCCTGGCGACGCAACGCGGAACTAAGAACAGCGCGCCCTGGTCAACAGTGCCGGAACCGCGTCCCTTCCCAGCAGGGAGAGAAGTACAGCAAATGCATCATCTACGGCCCCGTACAGCGGCGAGGTCTGGGCATGGGCGCTCCAAAGCACGCAACCAGAGCTCGTGTGCCACCTTCGGCCCAAGCCTTTCCAAGCCGACCTAGTCACGGCACACTGCAGTGGAGGAAATGCACCCAGCAAGGGGAGAGCCCAACCCATAGTGGCTGCGTTTTCCAGATTTGATCATTCTTAAGGACTTAAGAAGGCTCGAAAGAAGGGTTCGCCAACGGCTGAATTATACTTCTGCAACTCCAACTCCGGCTGGCCACGCAGTCGGATTGACGGACTAGTTTTGATTTTTAGTTCCCGTGCGTTTTTCATATTCCAGAACAGCAGGTGGCGCAACGACCGTTTAAGAATCGACCTGCACACCGACTCACGCAGGCACACAAAATGGCCGATTTGACCACGCAAGGTCGGCCATGCGTGTCTTGCGTGCTTGCGTTTCTGCGTAAAACAGAGTATAAATCAGCCTAAAGAAGGAGCGCTAAGATACGAGTGTTTCCCAGATGCGTTCTTAACTGCCTTTTTAAGATCTCGTCAAAGAAGCTTCCTAAGACGCTTTTACTGGGAGCTGTCCACCGCCGTGTTACTGAAACTAAATCAATCGATGCCAGGTTAATCGATCACCCACCACTTTATCAGCGCATAAATCACACACAACACGTTGTGGTCCCCACGTGCAATTACGCTACACATGCCATCCACGGCACCAATCACCCGGGGGATCTCGACCATGGCATGAAATCCATGGTGGACCTGGCGGACTTCGTCCCGTGTGGTGAGCATTCTGATTTGTGTCCGCATGGCGCAGGAGGATCGGTGTCACGCTGCCACACTCCGTGAAACCGATGCCTTGCTGAGGCCGGTGCCGTCCCCCACCACCTCCAGGAAGCTACCCACTGCGTAAAAACGCAGGCTGAGGGCAACATTGCAGCGGGTTGGCCTCTGGATGTGTGGTGACACTAGCGTGACAAGGCGCTGGATCTCCTCAAGGGGAAGCCGGTACTTGGACTGGACAGCCCGGTCCAACAGCACATTGAGTGGGGAGAAGTGCTGACGCTCATATGCATTTATGTAAACTATCTGGCTTCGCGCACGGCGACGCTGTTGGTTAGCAGTGAGATTATGTTGTTTTGCAGCCGTGGTGTCTCTCATGTGTGGACTTCTGCAATGTCTTTAGACGTGAAGCCTCTCTTGATGAGGTTGCAGCAGAGTTCAGTTACACCTGTCAGTTTCCCTGATATCTGTGAAATACCAGGGTTGTTGATGTTTTAATAGCTAACGTAAACTTATATGCAGATGCCGAATGTGTGTGAAAACGCAATGAGTGATAGTAATGCTGATTCGTTTTATTTATGTAGCTACAGGAACACAGGTGAAATTCTTTATTTTTATATCGTTATTTTTCTTTTTATGCTATTTTTTTTGCGTCACTGTTCTGTAACTGTGGGTGAACATTCATCATGACGCTTTGTTTTAGTATTCCTTTGAATGTCAGATATAACTTTCCCTGACGCGGCCGCAGTGAGCGTTTGGCGCTAAGAAGGCTGTTAAGAGTGGGTCAGACCGATCTTACGTTTCGTTCTTAGTGAAAGAGCGTCTTAAGCTAAGAACGACTCTGGGAAACACGTCGTTCTTTCACAACGCTCTTAAGAGCGCGCCTAAGACACTCTTAAGTGCTAAAAGCGTCTTTACGAATCTGGGAAACGCGGCCAATGTCAACAAATATCTATTAACAAAACCGCCACACTGACCCTGCACAGTGCAGACATGACATTGCAGCACAGCTGCGCCAGCAGCAACCTGTCCCAGCGCCAAGGAGATGCCGCAGGTAGAAGCACCGGCACCCCAAGGTGCCGCAGCAACTACAGCGCTGTGGCTAATTTATTATTAAATACGACTGCAAATGAAAAAAACAGTACCATAATCAGCATGTCCCTCACCAGACGCACACAAACCTCTATGGAAAAGCGGTCATCAATCAGTAAGTCCTGAGATTCTATCTTCTAGGTTTTGACAGGCTGCATTTATGCTGAGTTCAGGAGGCTGATCTGGAATCAGTCATTTCACCTGGAGTTTCTCCGCCCAAGTTCTTCTCTCAAACGGGTCTTGGAGGAGAGATTTGATCTGGTTAGGGTTGAGTCTTCTTGCAAGAATAAAAACAGGGAAAGCAGATATTTGGCACAGATAACCTATTTTACAAATATTATTGGGTATATTCAATAGCTCAACAACACACATAGTGACAATTTGTATAATGTATTAATATAATGATATTTCTCATTAATTTATAATCGTTTTTTTTTTTGGTGGCTCTAGGTGGGTGGGGCTAAGCCGCGTCCTCTATAGGCCGGCCACCACTGGTGTGTTTGTTCCCAGGTGTTCCCAGATGATTGACTTTGTCTTTACTTCCTCTGACCTTCATCACCTCCTCAGCTAAATATCACTTTCCCTCTCAAGCGGCCGCTCTCTAATCGAGCCATTCATCTCATTTCCTTGCTACTGAAAGTCCAGGGAGTGATGCATTTCAGTGCTTCATTCCTGCATTTTCAAACTGCACTTGCTAACCTGCAGTGATTCTTTTTCTTTCACCACATAATGTGATTGATGTTAGTTTGATTGGAGTTTTCCAAACGTTAAGGTCATAACCAGGTGGAAATGTTTCCTTGTTTGCCAGTTATACATTGAAAAATAGAGTACGTTATGATTCCCAGCGAGGAATGAAACCGTTAAAGCAGCTTAAAGCATAATGATAATGAGCAAAACAAAAAATACAATACTAATCATTAATTACTTAATTAAGCAGGGTATTATTTGAAGCCCATATAATTAAATAAAAAAGGTTAACAAAGGTAAAAACACAATGTGTTAAATGCTAAAGTGCAGTTTTATTTTAAATCATACTTGGGGCTTTTTATTTTGCAATGTATCCTTAAGATTTTGCTTTCTCATTGGGTAATTTACTCTCCATAAAGTGGCACTCTTTGCCATTCCCATGTTGGATCCAAATTGCGCACGAGGGATTGACAGAAAACCAGTGCAGCGTGTAATCCAGTGTTACCGTTTGAAATCTGATCTGATCTATATCAGCCTCACACTGTGGGGTTAGTAGAGCGGGGTCGTCCTTTAAAACACAGAAGTGGCGGTTTGATCCCCAGCTCCCCTAGTCCATGTCGATGTGTCCTTAGGCCTATAAACTTAACCCCAAAACATATATTATTAGTTATGGCGTCTTGCATGGTAGCTGCTCCCATCAGTGTGTAAATGACAAGTAGTGTCAAAGAGCTTTGAGTGGTCGGAAGACCACAAAAGATCTAAACAAGTAGAGTCTATTTAACATTCACTGCTTACTGTTCACTCCCCTGCTGTCCTATCAGAGGATTAAGTTACCATCAACTCTGCTGCTTCACATAGGAGCCATTCAACTGGCAAACCACAGGGTGACTTTTATTGTAAAGCAGTCACAGGAAGTGCATTGTTTTTTGTCCCTTTTGCTCTGTTCTGCTGTTGTGTGGCGAACTACGAGCTGTATATGCAACATGAAATCAGATTGTGGCTGCTCACGGCATTTTGCAGAAAGGCAACAATGGTCTAATAACTTCTTTTATGAGAATAGCATGAATATGTTTGTCTGCACTATTAAAAGACAGCCGCGGTTTGCCGTGGACTCAAGCCACGCCTGCTGTTACTGACAACCAACCTGAATTGAAATCTCAAAAATCATGACTTCAAATATCTTTGAAAAAGCTACCACCCTTGTCAGGAATATACTGTATACATGCTGTGAACTGCCTTCCTTTCAGCTACTTAGCTGATCGTCATCCAGTTCATGCTGCAGGCCTGACCTCCTCTGACCACCACGCTAATGAAGCAGTGCAGGAACAAAACGCCACCCTTCATATCCCTTAACTGCTACTTTCAGAGTTTCTGTGTCAGCACACAGACATTATTTAAATGAATGTGAGCTTAGTCTCCTGAGTCTCAGCCTCTCACCTCCATCTAATCCTCGGCTCTATATCACCAACAGGTCTGACAAAAGCCAATCTCCTAATCTTAATAACATGAGTTCACATTCTGTCTCGGTACAGTAGAGGTGGCGATATCCTCACCATCTCAGCAGGGAGAAGTCCTAATAGTGATGATCAGCTGCCTCCTCAATCCCCCACATGCTGGTCGGATTGGCTGCTTCTGCTTTTCTGTAAGCAGAATAGCAAGATTCACTGCAAAGAGAAATTCTTGTCAACAGAGACATGGCTATTATAAAATTTAGAGAAATCTTCTAGTCTCGAAGAGAAACATCTGCCAACAGGGTAAGGAAATTAGTCCACTGACAAACACTTTATGACCTTATAAGTTGTATTAAAATTGTTTTTTTATGTAAGCAGTGGAACTTCAGATATTCCAGACTACAGTTCCTCAAACAAGATTGTCTTTTAATTTATTAAATTACAGCAGAAGTACAGAGGAGGCTCTGATAAGCACTGTACTACCCCTGCATGCAACCAATCAAGTTGCCTTGAAATGAGTTTAATAATCTAATGAAAATTGTACTTTATCCTCGAAATGAGAAAAATAAAGATTTAGATGTTTTGTTGAGATTTCCTCGATTGTACTTCCTGTTTTTAAAAAAGGATGTCAAAGTAGTGGCATGACTGTAACATAAGACCCTGTTCTACTTTTATGTGTATCAGACAGAAAACAATATCATGCAAAAGGACGACATAGATTCATTGTAAAGCGGGGATGATCATTCTCGCGTTATCAATAGTGAAGCTTTTTATCACTTAAAATGCCATTTTAAAACTTTCTCAAGGGCAACTCACTTCCTGTTAACTGTTGCTCGTATCACAACAAATCTAACTTCATCATCCTGTTACCACTCAAGCTGTGTGACCTCAAATGAAACTACACTGCCTGGCCAAAAAAAACAGTCGCCACCTGGATTTAACTACTGCCTGTAGTTAAAGCCTGTTGGGGCAGTGCTATAATCTGGGGTTGCTGCAGTTGGTCAGGTCTTGTTTCAACAATGACCAGGTTATTCCATCAATGGATGTTTTTCATCTTCCCTGATGGCACGGTCATATTCCAAAATGGCAATGCCAGGATTCATCGGGCTCAAATGGTGAAAGACTGGTTCAGGGAGCATGAGACATCATTTTCACGAATGGAGTCCAGACCTGAACCCCATTGAGAATCTTTGGAAATGTATAAAAAGCTTGTTGATATGGCGACCCACAGGCATCCCTGGCAAGCTGTTGAGCGAGGGCCCGCTCACAGCTGCTCGCAGCATTAATTGCTTTTATTTAGGGCTGCAACTAACAAATATTTTAATAATCGATGACTCGGTCGATTATTTTTTCGATTAATCGGATAAAAAAATAATTTTAAAGCATTGATTAGCAACCTTTTATTACAAAAACAGAACTAACAGTGCAAATTCACAATGCAACAAATCTTCTCTACACTCACAGACATGCACACTCAGACACATGCACACACACGCCCAGACATGCGCACACACACACTCACAGACATGCACACACACACACACACACACACACACACACACACACACACACACACACACACACACACACACACACACACACACACACACACACACACACAGACGTGCACACTCATAACTTAGAGAACCAGAGATGATATTCCAGAAGTAACACTCAATGTATCAACGGATAACTTACGGACTGCACTTTACCTAAACAAAGGTGCTTAATTAAGTGTGCTTGCAGCATGGGGTCATAGACCCCATGCTGCAAGCACACTTTATGTTCTCCTGCAGGCTTATTAGTTGGAATGCTGGAAGCATTCCAACTATTGTTCTTCAAATCTTTATTAAACTGTTCTTCCATCCGTATTTTGGACCGTAACTAGTCCTTCATATTTCCAGTTACAGAAAAAAGTTCAATTATTCAAATATTCAGCTACTTAAGGAGACGATGGCTATGACTTTTTATATTTCTGACTTTTCAAATTTCCAAATTATTAAGCTTTTTATGATTTTTTTTATTTTTTATAATGGGACCCAATGGGGAAATCTTCAAATCATCTTCAACTTCAAACGTTTACAGTTTCTTCATACGTTGAGCTTGAGACAATATTTAAAATTTCACATGTTGACAAAACCTTTAGCTATTAATCTACGCTTTTACATTTTTCATATTTTCTCAATTTTCAAAATTATTCAGCTTTTTATAAAAAAAAAGAATTGTTTTCAATGAAGAACATCTTCAAATCCGCTTTCAACTCTTCAACTTCAAAAGGTAAAGGCTCTGTCATGCCTTCAGCTAGAGACACCATTCCACCTTTAAAATGTTGACAAAACGTTTAACTGTTATTGTATTACCCCGCTTTTTTGATATCTCTTATAGTGTTTTAACTGTCTGCGTTTTAGTTTTATGTTTTTTCCGCACCTTTTCTGCCTTTCTCATTATTGTGTGTTGGGCAGCTCAGAGCGGTGACGTCATACTCAAGAGCGAGAGCACTTGGCGAAACAGATATTTTAAACTTGCTCTCTACTCCAAGCCGTATACTCTTTGGGCATAATTTATAGCTCAAAACGTTGGAAATCTTGTCTTCTGCCATAAACTGCGGTCGATAGGAATCCAACACATTCAGAAGTGTTGAAGTCCGACTGAATGGGAGAGCAGGTCCGTCCCCAGCAGCAGCCCTTTGGTCTGTGCATCTGCAGGCAGCAGGCACGTAAGCGGCCGCGCACATGAACGACCGTGCTCGCACGTGAACGGCAGCACACGTAAACGCCCACTAACGTGGAACGGCTGCGCGTGTAAACGCTCGCCAACGGGTGCGCCCGCGCCTCAACGGCCGCGCGGGTGAACGGCCGCGCGGGTGAACGGCCGCGCGGGTGAACGGCCGTGCGCGCGAACGTCTGTGTGTCTGTGTGTGTCTGTGTGTGTCTGTGTGTGTGTGTGTGTGTGTGTGTGTGTGTGTGTGTGTGCGCAGGTCACTTTGGTTATAGACGTCAGGATTAACAGCGTCACTGACGTTCACGTTCTGAGGTTTAACAGATGGTTTTGTAGACACTCAGTAATATCAGGTGTCTCACCAACTGCACCTGTGGATCAGTGGTTAGCAACTCAATCTTAGAAGCAAAGGGTCAGTGGTTTAAACCCCACCTATGGCAGACTTTAATTTTTTTTTAAACTTTTTTTTTTTTCTTCTGTTGGACTGGACACTGTGGCGGGCCGGGTCGTATGTTTGACACCTCTGATTTATATGATGCAGTTTTCCTTTCAACTTTTCCAATTATACATTTAAACGACAAGGATTTTCAACAGTTCAATTGAATGACTTTGAACTGTAACATTTTTCAGCAGGTATTTTGCCTTTTCTATATTTTCAGTAATGATTTGCTATTTATTTATATATTCATCTATTCCACTATTTTCAGCTATATTAATATATTCAGCTATTTTTATATATATTCAGCTATTCTTTCATTTTCAAATATATTTAGCTATATTTAGCTAATTTAAGCTATATTCCACTATGGTCAGCTATATTCAGCTATTTCTTTCAAATATTTCCGCTATAAGCTTCAGCTTTTTGCATTCCAACGCATTTTCTGCAGGAAATGCTCTTTACAGTTGCTCTAATGCTCTAATACAGTTTAAATGCTCTAATACAGTTATAGAAGACGGAAAGATGTCTTTTCAACTTTATTGCCACATGGCTGCCGGTCAGGATAATCTCTGTGATCTTTCTAAAGTCACACTGGAGCTGTTGTCTGGAACTCCTTGTTTGGACGGATAGCCGAGGAGATGCGTCTTCAACCTAAGCCGGCAAGGAGACAGTCAGATGGTTGTTGGTCCCAGTGTGATCAGGTGCTGCTCTAGTCAATTAGAAGATAATTACACTGGTATTAAATAAAAGGCGCAGCGTAAAGAGGTCTTTTACAGGCCCTCAGGGCTATCTATCTATCTATCTGTCTGTCTGTTCCCCCTCCCTCCAGTCATTATGTTCTGGTATCATCTCAACCAACACCCAGTGTGTGTGTTGGTTCGTGTTTCTACAGGTGTGTGTTGATCCCTTTGCAAAGTGTGCGTGCGCGCTCACCAAGCAGGATGCATTCTTCCTTTCTGCTGCTCCAGGACTCAAATTCGTTAGTCGGATTATTGCTTTCACAAACAAGGAATTGTCCTTTTGTGTTGTGGTGCATATACAAGGAAGAGAGGTAATATTACACTTTCTCTGACGGCCATGTCTGTAATACATTATGAATATACTTAATGTGTTTTATTCGGCTTATAGCACTGTATAATTTGCTATAAGCACTAATAAACATCTATAATGCTTCATGAGAATAATAACCCATCATGATGCATTTTATAATGACTTTTACGGTCAAGTAGCATAATATTTCATAATTGACGACTTTTTGCTAGGGTGATAATGTATTACATTCCCTTAGTTTCCATACATTGTAATCTTTTCACGATTCATGATTATAATGTTAAAATATTGAATTAACAATACAGCTATGCAAGAAAAACACACAAAATGTTGTCAAACTTTACTCCACCTGAGTGCTGGGACACACATGTACATTATAGGGGCAGCTGTAAGGTACCCAGTTCGAGCCCCAGTCCCTCCACAATTCACATGTCGAAGTGTCCATGAGCAAGACATTTAACCCCTAGCTGCTCCCCGGGCGCCTCTCAAGGCAGCCCACTGCTCCTTAACTAAGAATGGGTAAATGCAGAAAAGAATTTCCCCATGCCATCTGCAGAAGTACTCTGATGACTCTGCAGTGGTCGGGTGTATTAAGGATGGACGGGAGGAGGAGTACAGGGCAGCGGTGAGTGACTTTGTGGAGTGGGCCGGCGAGAATCACCTGCTTCTGAATGTGCGCAAGACCAGAGAGATTGTAGTGGACTTCAGGAGGAGGACGACAGCTCCTAGACCTCTGAGTGTCCTGGGAGTGGACGTGGACATGGTAGAGGAGTACAAGTATCCTGGGTGTCTCCATCGACAGCCGACTGAACTGGAAGGCCAACATCAACGCTGTCTACAAGAAGGGGATGAATCAACTCTTTTTCCTGAGGAAGCTTCGATCCTTTAATGTGTGCAGCAAGATGCTGGAGTTGTTCTATCAGTCGGTTGTGGCCAGCCTACAAATCCTACCTCAATCTCCACAACCTCTATAAACCCTTCCAATCGAGCTTCAGTTCAAAACACAGCACTGAAACCGCCCGACTGAAAATCACCAACGACTCTCTGCTGACTCCAGCTTCCTCACCATCCTCATCCTGCTTGACCTCAGCGCCGCCTTTGACACCATCAACCACTCCATCCTCCTCTCACGTCTCCAGCACTTTCTTGGCATAACTGGCACTGCTGTCTCCTGGTTTACCTTCTATCTCTCAAACCGACATTAACTCATTGTCATAAAAACTGTAAATCCTCCACCTCCCCAATCTTTCACGGTGTCTCCCAAGGTTCTGTCCTAGGTCCCCTCTTCATCATCATCTAGATCCTTCCCCTTGGACATATCATCCGTTGTCATGGTCTCAATTTCTACTCTTACGCTGTCGACACCTAACTCTACCTCTCTTCTAAGACCATCACCTTTGTCACCCACTCCACTCTTACCACCTGTCTCACTGAAATAAAATTATGGATGCAACAAAACTTTCTCAAACTCAACTCCAACAAATCTGAAATACTCATCATCAGCCATAACTTCCTCACCCACTGACAATGGTGTCATTTTAAAGTGATACCAAAATATTAATAAAAAGCAAGTTACCGAATGCGGTGTGTCAAAAAATGTTGGGTTTATTGTGTTTAAACAGTGTGTTTTTAAAAAGGAATTTATTTCTCCTAAATGTATCACTAAATGAAATGGGTATTGGAAATAACCAACAAGTTAATAGTTATACATACATACATACATACATACATACATACATACATACATGCAGTTATTTTTCCCAGAGTGACATAACATCAGGGAAGTAATTAAAAGGACGAAATCAACTCTTTTTTTTTTTTTAAAACTCTTTTATCCACACATCATGACAAACAGTACTATGCCATCATATCACAAGAAAGTTTCAGAGAGAAGAATAGTGATGTAAACTCTCACTGCATTTAAAATCCACTTGCATCCACTTTCATGAGGAAAAAGCACAGTACTATTTTCATAAATCCTTACTTTAAAAAGTGTAATATATCCTCTACACCTTGTCTCTTCACAGGTAGCAGTCACATGATGTGAGAATGCCTGGATTCCCACCAGAGCACCATGGTGATGCCATGCCCACCACTGAGGGAAGTGGACAGGAAGTGAGGGATATGGAGCGCTTCCTGGATCTGTCGGAGTCTCCGTTTGGTCCCACCTCCTATTCATTAGAGCTGGAGCAAACTCAGCAAGTGGACGGCATATGGAGCCAAGATGAACAAGCTCAGGGATGTGGACAGTGAGTGTCCTCCATTGTTGTCCTGTCTCAGCTGTTACAGACATCTCTTGTATAAT
>NW_027175931.1:13964122-13971622 GCF_023055335.1 Clinocottus analis | reverse complement strand
CAAAACTTTGGTGAACCCCTCATCCTCAACAATATTCATTCCGCAACTGTGCTACTCAGCTTGTCACAGGCAGACTTAGTGAGGGGTCTTTGTTGTTCAGTGAGGCTGGTTTGACGCATTTCACTTGAACTTCCCTCGACGACCAACATGCTGAGCGTTGGGATGTTAAGGCTGGTTGTGCTGGTGAAACGTCAACGTCTTCCCAAGTGAACATCTGACATCTACGTCTGACTGCATTAGAGCGGAAATAGTTCAATAGGTAAATTAGAGACAGGAGACAGGTAGAAACTCTGGGTTTCTTGTAGAAAACCTGCCAGCGAGCAGGTTATGTTCACAGAATCTGTTACCATGGTGATTGACTCAGAGTTTCAGTTACCTCTCTTTCTGGAAGGGTTAACTCAGAGTTTCCCTTATCTCAGGGTTAACTTACTGAGTTTCCACATAACCCGCTTTCTGGAATGCCCCCTAGGTCTACACCTTGTTCTGTTATTTAACAAAGTAAAGGCCGTATTTTATTGACGGGATCTACACGACAACTTGACATTTCTGTCTCTACGTGGTTGCGCGTAAACACTTCCCCTCTCCTCTGCGCTCTGTATCGCGCACAAACTTTCTCCACCACCGTACATCAATTTGCTCTCCTCCTCCTCCTCATCCTCCTCCTCCTCCTCCTCCTCCTCCTCCTCCTCCAGGTGTTCGAGGATGACTGGATTCTGTCTCAGGCTACAGACTCTGGTTGTCCTTCAGAGACTCTATTAGAGGAAGAGGGGGCACTTAATGTAGCCCACCTGGACCTTCCTGTCTTTACAAACCACCCCAAAGGTAAACAAACATAATAAACATTGAAGTAAAGGTATAAGATCCATCATAAATGTACAATAATTAGTCAAGTGCTCACCGTTTCTCCCTTTTTTCTCTCGATACCATCCATTCGGCTTACCCCACCCTGGCCTTCTCCTCACCCGTCTACCTCCCTCCTCCTCTATCCCCAGTCTTTCCTGCCCATGAGAACTTGGGGCTGGAGTGGGACCCCTCCGTTGATATCGGACACTCTGTCTCCCACTCTGACACGTCGTATTTCAGTGCCAACACAGGTAGGAAGTGACGGATCATTTTCTAAAAGACGGCGCAGAGGTCTTTGGTATTTTTGTGTTTACTTTTGACTCTTGTTGTCTCGCTATCGATCCTCAGTCGCTTCAGATCTAACACCGTGTGTGTGCATGTGTGTGTGTGCAGGTCTTTGTCACAGAGATGGTGGGAAGAGGCTGAGCTACCTCAGCTCGCTCAGCTCTCAGACTGACAGCAACGACATCACCAATCAGGAAGCACATCTGGTGAGTTCTAACAAACTCATTTGTCTTTCAGATGAAAAAAAAAGTAAATGTAATAAATGAATACATCAATATGATGGAAAAGCAGAAGAGATGGACATGAAAAACACATCAGCAAAAGTTTCAAGCTCTTTTGGTGTCCATTATACACAACAATGGAAGCAGTCATTGGCTCTCCAACAGTGGTCATAAAGTATGAATGTCAAAATAAAAATAAAACCAAATCTCAAGTCAAGATCTAATTATAATGTTTATATTAAATTGTATTTTCATTTTGGCGTTGCTGGGCCTCCAAACATCAACTAGGTAGAATGCATTAGAACTGCAACAATAATCAATTTATTCATAATTGAATTAATTGGCAACTATTTTGATATACAATCGTCCCTTGCTCTAACGCGGTTCACCTTTCGCGGACTCGTTGTTTCGCGGATTTTTTTTTGTTGCTTTTTTTTTTACAGCGCACAGTATGAACGCGCATTGTGTTCTGCGCCCTCAATCAGCTAAGGGACTGTACTGTACACCTTGTCAATCAATCTTCTCCGTGCAGCGTCTCCTGTACAGTACAGAATACGTCCGGTACAGAATACGTCCGGATAAAAAGTCAGCGGAGCAGCGCCCGGACAAAGAGGGACGGTCAGAGGACCTCGTAGATTGACCATTAAAATGAAATTTGTTAAACATGTTCGGGCTTATTTTTTTTTAAATCCGCAAAACTTTGAGTGTTTTAAATAAGAGAGAAATGTGAGAAAATGTTAATACCTGTCTGAGAAAAGTGTATAAACGTGTGTGGTTAGGAGTTTTACGGCCTTAAAACATGTATAATAATGGTAAAAAATAAAGCTGACTACGATTTTGTCTACCGCGGGTTATTTTTTGGAACGTATCCCCCAGGATAAACGAGGGACCACTGTATATATTTTGTATAATCTGTTTGGGTTATAAAACCTCCTCACTGTAAACTTAAACGATTTCAGGATGTTCTCTTGGGCATTTGGAAACACACGTGGCATTTTCTCCTTTTTATAGGACCAAACAACAAATCGATGCATCAAGAAAATAATTGTGTGTGTGTAGAGGGATACAAAAGAGATGCTGGGCCCCTCTGACTCTGCAACGTGAACTGTTTTTGTAGAATAAAACATGAGCCTCAGATCTGATGGTTTTAATATGGAATATGCTCTTTGCCACACATCCTGTGCGCTGGTATTGTGCCTCTCTCTGTGGCGGCGCATTCCCAAACAAATTGTCAATTTCAGTTGTACACATAGGAGCAACGTTTAATATGCAATTCGTTTTGTCTTCTCATTAACTCTGTTAAGATTTAGACGGCATTGCTTTGATCAGAAAGAGGTGCTAAAAATGAATTGTGAATGAATTTATGTATTTATTTCTGTGTAAAATCCAAACAAAGAAGAAGCCACATCAGACTGGCTTACAAGATGTTTTTCTTCTTATTTCTGTTGTTCTGCCCTGACCCAGATGCTACATGGCCCAGAGCTCCATCCGTCTGTCTATCTGACGCGCACGCACACACACACACACACACACACACACACACACACACACACACACACACACACACACACACACACACACACACACACACACACACACACACACACACACACAATGACTCAGCAGAGAAGAGGTGAAGTGTTGTAACCAGCCCATAAAGCCGACACAGCGAGGGAGAACATTTTCAGATTGCTGGTGTATCGGAACGTGTGTGTGTGGTAAACTGGAGAACAGACGAAAAAAGAGAGAGAAGAAAAGACAGCATCCATGATTTTTTTTCAGGGGGGGGGAACAGAGACGTGAACGGAAAACTGAAGTCATTTGAGTATATTCTTCTAGCCTGCAGCTTCTCTTTCTTGCTGTCTCTCTCTCTGCCTCTCTCTTTCTAGCTCTCTCACCCTGTCTGTTTCCCACACATTGTTGCACTGTCAGTGAACCCCAAAGCCAACTCGAAGAGAGAAGAACAGAGAGACACACGTACAACTGAATTAGCATTTGATTACAGCTACAGTGTCCCAACAAAGACATCAAAGTGTGCGCCCACTTGTGTTGTCCTTCTGTATTTAGTTTTTGTCTTAACATCTCTGTTTGAAGGCTTCATGCCTTCTGGATGCAACTAAAGAGCCTAACTAAAGGCAACTAAATTGCCTGTTGAGGACCCTTTTTTTTCAGCAAGTAGAAAGAAGGATGATGCATGTGAAAAGAGGACATCGTCTTCACAAGTTTGGCATATAAAGTAAATACCAATACTAGTATGGTTATATTGCAAAGTTGTTTTGATGTTCCATAACCGTATATTTATTGCATATGCAATATCCAGCAAATGTTTAAATAGCAAAAAATCCTGAGATGAACTGAGGTTTTTGGTTAGCAGCGCTTTGATTTAGATTCTGACCAAATTGCAGAGGACTTCTCACTTGCTAATCTGCTGAAGAGAATCATCTTGATGATGAAAGCCATCTGAAGAGTCAATGTTATTATTATTGGGGAGCAATTTGGTGTCTTACTAAAGGACACATCAACATGGTCTAGCTGGCCGGGGATCGAACCCCTGATCCTCTGATTGAAGCTCTACCACTGATCCACAGTGAAAATCTAAAATGAACCAAAGCCGGAGTAGCTTGGAAAATAGGAAGTCTGAGTTCCTACTTGGAGGTTTGGTGTCTGATTTATGAAATTTGTTTATTTCCACATAATAATGCCAACAAAATAAAAGAAGAATGGGTTGGATCATCGGGAGGTAACCGGAGCAAAACGATTCATTTTCATAATTCATTTAATTTAATATGTTTTCTGTCCAGCAATTGGAGGGCTGGGTTGGCCACGCACACCCCAATGCCCCCTCACCAACGCAGGGGGGCAGGACACGGCCAACAGGACAACAGTGGACCTCGACTCCTGACAGACATGATGAGCCAGTCTGCTTTGACGGCGGGCGTGTGAGGGCGTGGCTGGGCGTTCAAGGACCCACTCCTCTAGAGAGGACGACTTCCTGTTCCAAAGCTGTGCAGACTGACGGGCAGTTGGAAGTAAAGTCACCTGTATTCACACTTTTGAGATGCATTTCCTTTCTCAAATGTAGTGTTTGTCTTCTTTTTTTGTGGTGGTTTTCATTTATGTTCATTTTGTTATATTTTAGTGCCTACCAATTAGTTAAACAATTAATATAATAACAATATTTAAAAAACATTGAGCCATATTTCTGACCAATCTCATATTATAGACTTCATGAGGGCCCATAATGCAACCCCAGCCGGGCTGATTATGTCCTGATCAAAGAGCAGGTCACGTCACAACAGAATCTTTCCACCTTTGCTCTCCCACTACAATTTCTCAAAAATAAAACCTTCACTAATCTTGAAATACAATTCAAATATAAATGTAGTGTGGCCAAATTAATTGTAATTAAAGGGTAAATATGGTTATGTTGTACTTTTGTCTTTAACCTTTTGGAAATAGTGCGCAAAAATCCTCCCGCATCTATTTTAAGTCCCAGCATGCCCCATTCAGACAATTTTTTTGACATAAAATACGTCATTTTTACAACACGTTTTTTGACTGAAACTCCTTCCAAAGAGGCCAAGGCTTTGTTTTATTGTGATTTTTGTTGCAGATTCCGATTCTTAATGTCGTAATCTTTCCAAAAAGGTGTCCGCTCGAGGAGGCGGTTTAGGGGAATCTGGCTGATATCATCCTGGATGTTCATAGTTTCGATTAGGGCTGCAACTAACGATTATTTTAATAATCGATTAATCGGTCGATTATTTTTTCGATTAATCGAAGAAAAAAATGATAATTTTAAAGCATTAATTTGCAACCTTTTATTACAAAAACAGAACTAACAGTGCAAATTCACAGTGCAAATAATATTAACAATAAAGAATTTATAAAAAATAAAGAAATACAAATTAGAAAACTTAACAGGATTTGTCAGAACTTGTTCTCTACACTCACAGACACGTGCGCACACACACGCAGACACACACACTCACAGACATGCACACTCACACACATGCAGACACACACACACACACTTACAGACATGCACACTCACAGACACACACACACACACACACGCTCACACAGTGTGTTTACATAATGGTATTAATTCGAATCTTTCTTTAGTCGTACAAACTCGGAGAACAAGAGATGATATTCCAGAAGTAAACACTCAATGTATTGACGGATAATGTACGGACTACACTTTACCTAAACAAAGGTTGTTCATGAGATATCGAACTACAAATCCTAGCAGCACTTCCTCTGCACAAAGCCACATTATATCGGAATGTTGAACGCAGGTCTGCGTTCTGCAGATCAGAGGAGATATTTACGCGTTGCTTCTCTTGAAGCCTCTGTGGTATTTTAAAACGAAGACGTTATCTAACCCAACAGCGCTGCTCAAACACGGGGAATGAACGACTAGCTAGCAAGCTGCGCTCAACTGTTTTGTTCAATACTCAAACTCCACGACTTATTGAGTGGCGTAATAATCGCGTGACACAACGAATCGATAATGAAATTCGTTGCCAACTTTTTTAATCGATTTTTATTGATTTTATCGATTCGTCGTTGTAGCCCTAGTTACAATCAAAATATCTTTTAAAAGTCTTTTTTTGCAGATATACAGTTTTTTCCCAATACTTTGCTGAACAAATCCATACAATAAACACAAGTATTGGAATTCATTTAGGGTTCCTAAGACGACTCAAACACAGTGAAAACACTCAATCACAGGAAAAGCAGGTATTTTCATTTTTCAACACCGGATGTAGTTTTAACCGGCTTTAGCTCAACCAGAAGCAAAACAATAGGCACGCCGTTTGTGCTTGGAAGCTAGGCTAACGTTACGGGTTGAAATGGGGAGCGCGATACTGCAAAATGAATGATAACTCGCTGATATATGGAAAGTTTACTTTCAGATGGTTCCCTTGACAAGACCGAAGTGTTAAGAGTCTAATCGATTATTTTAATAATCGATTAATCGGTCGATTATTTTTTCGATTAATCGAATAAAAAAATAATAATTTTAAAGCATTAATTTGCAACCTTTTATTACAAAAACAGAACTAACTGTGCAAATTCACAATGCAACAAATCTTAACAATAAAGAATTTATAAAAAAATGAAGAAATACAAATAAGAAAACTTAACAGGATTTGTCAGAACTTGTTCTCTACACTTGCAGACGCACACACTCACACACATGCACACACATGCACAGACACACACACTCACAGACATGCACACTCACACAAACACACACTCACAGACACGCAGACACACACACTCACAGACGTACACACTCAGAACTCAGAGAACAAGAGATGATATTCCAGAAGTAACACTCAATGTATCAACGAATAACTTAAGGACTGCACTTCATCTAAACAAAGGTTGTTCATTAGATATGGAACTACAAATCTCAGCAACACTTCCTCTGCATGAAGCCACATTATATCAGACTGTTGAACGCAGGTCTGCGTTCTGCACCTCAGAGGAGATGTTTACGCGTTGCTTCTCTTGAAGCCTCCGCGGTATTTTAAAACGAAGACGTTATCTAACCCAACAGCGCGGCTCAAACACGGAGAATGAACGACTAGCTAGCGAGCTAACAACAACGGTTAGCCTAGCAGTTGAGTTAATGTACACGCAATACAGTGATATACGAGAAGGTACAGCACGCTGCAGAAGCTCCGGGACCTTCTGTCTGCGGCACTCCGCTCCTCAACTGTTTTGTTCAATACTCAAACATCTCCGCGACTTATTGAGCGGCGTAATAATCGCGCGACACAACGAATCGATAATGAAATTCGTTGCCAACTTTTTTAATAATCAATTTTTATTGATTTTATCAATTCGTTGTTTCAGCCCTATATGAGTCATTGTGAGCTGAGCTATCATCGTAGCTATCCAGTCTGAAATACCCTCGATGGCCAAGCACACAGCTGATGCTAACTCTGCGCCCCCTCGTCATAGCCAGACACGAATGGATGACTTCAGACAGAAATACATGGACACCACAACAAAGAACAAACTCACTGCATTCAAAGCTAAATGGATGCGACTGCGTGTAGCCTGTTAGCGTTGTGGAGGACGAGGGAGCTGATATAATACACATAGCATCCAAAGACAGCACCTACGAAGCCTA
>NW_027175931.1:13919122-13959122 GCF_023055335.1 Clinocottus analis | reverse complement strand
TGAGGAGGAATGATGATGGCAACATATTGGCATGAATATTATATTAGGATGGACAATTCTGCACAATCGTTCCAGAAAATCATTCCACAAATATAGGCATCTGGTAGTATATTTCTCTCTGTCTGAATCTATTGTTATTAGAGCAACGTTTTTATGTATCTAGTGGGAATAAGTACACTTACACTCCAACCATTCACAATGGGTAACCATTCTACTCAACTTTACTGAAAGGACTAACATCACTCTTAACACTTTCAAAGGAGATTGTTTTATGTTGGACCATTTTGCATGGAAGACTTGAATCCTGACTTGAGTCGAACTCGACACAGAATACATAGAATAGAAAGTACACAATAGAAAGTTTCTGCAGGACTTAAGCAACTTGATTGTCACACATTGTGCACAGTTGTCCTTCAAATGGTTTACAAGCCGTTAAAACCGCTGGAGAAATTAGTGGTCTTCTGGAATTTTGCAGATGTGTCCCGCATGTTCACATATTTTTAGTTGGGAGACTAATGAAAGTGTTTCCCTGTCAAATTGCACACTAATTAGATTTCATGACCTTCCATACAATAACATACTTTATCTAATTGTATTTAACTGGTCTGTGTCACAGTATTACCATAGAGCACCCAACCAGCTGCCTCTTCACCGCGACATCGCGGAACAGCCTTTTCCTTCACTGCCACGTGACCTAAAAGCCTCCTCTGACTGGATGAAGCACCAATATGGATCAACTCTCCAGGTGCGTTGATAGGGTCAGTCGGTTATCTTGACTCTCTATGTGATGAACCAGATGAACCCGAGATGTTTATGGTTTTTGTTTTCATTAAAGAGGCTTGTTATCGCAACACATAGTATAGTGTGATGAAGAGTTCACAGAGCAAACAGTGTCAACAATTAATGTGCTATTGATTTATTGATGGAAAACAATACACACCTTTTAAATAAATAGTAGTAATAAGATGTGTTCCCTAGAGCGGGCGCTCCCCAACCAACGCACCGGTCCGTGGGTCCTTTGGTACCAGGCCACAGAGAAAGAATGAATGAAAAAATAAAATCAAGGTTGGGAAAATGCTTTATTTTGAAAAATGACCAGATACATCTAGGGGTAACCTCAGGTACATGATAGTTATCCCCAAAATTCAAATTAAGTCAATTTCAACTGTGTTCTGGATTAAAATCAAGGCAGAGTATCCTGAGATTGCCAAAAAAGCTCTGAAAACCCCGCCTCCATTTTCAACATCCTGTCTTTGTCAAGCGAGTTATAAATTAAGCTGTAGACTGGACATAAACAACACACGTTGGGGGTCGTTGTCTCCCATCACCCCTTGATGGGATTGGCTCATCGGAGAGAAACGAGCTCAGAGCTCCCACTAATTCGGTGTAATGGTGAGTTGTCGTATCATTTTAGTCCGTCATATTTATTACGTCATATTTATAGCCCGCCCCTTGAAGGCCAGTCCGTGAAAATATTGTCTTAGACAAAACCGGTCCATGGCACAATAAAGGTTGGGGACTGTGTTCATGCGAAAGTAAATAAAGTTGCCTGAAACCACTGTGGCTCAAAAGAAGCTCTCTGTTCTGCAGGCTGAAGAAGAGCTGTCCGGTGAGGAAGATGAGTGTCTTCCTTCCGAACAAAGGTCAGAAAGAGGTTACACGCTGATCGGAGCGATAAGATGCAGATGTCTGTAATATGTGAGATGTTTGTAACCCCCAGAGATAAGCAGATCAGTGTCCCCTGTGTGCATAAAGGGAAACTCAGTAGAGAAAAGGACGGAAAGGTCATTGGCCAACAAACGCGTCTTTGATCGGGCAATTAACAGGAGTAGTGTTCGGTGTAGGTATCAGTTTGTGCCACTTTGTCCCCTCTGGCCTCAACCGACGACCTGCTTCATTTATTACTTCAACTGAGAGATTAAATGTATTCGAGCCATGCAAAAATATTGATATATAAAATAAAAATATTCTTATTCTTTTATTGTTCCAGGCCTTTACTCTCAAAATTTAAGTTCACAAAATACATGAACATTCATCCTCCCTAGCCCAACTTTGTTTAAAGAAAGTTCCCCTTAAATTGGACATTAGTGTGCTGTATAGACTCAAATAACTCTCAGAACGCTGCCTCTATTTCCCTTGTAACCAGATTACGTCATTCTTTCCAGCAAACTGGCCATTATTATGGAATTACAGACTTACATTTTATTTCCCATAATAAATTACAAAACAGTTTAAAAGGTGTCAATGCTGCCAGAAATTCAATATTGCAGGAGGAATATATATTCCTGTTATATATTTACTTACTCACACGTGTTTGCTCACTAGTGGTCAAACGAGTCTAAAATTAGAGTTGAAGGAAAAAGAGGACGGATGGTGGCTCCAAGAACACTGCAGATTTAAACACAGTTCTACAGAATTTAAAGCTGAAAGGTTCATTTCACTTTCTCTAATATGAACAGTTAAGGTTTGATGACCGATATGTTTTTAGATGTTTTTGTCTAGTATCTAAGGAGGTAGATGGACTTTTAAAACTGCCAGAGTTAAAAAAATTAGATTGCCAGTGTACTAACCTCTAAACTCTTCCTCCTCCAGCAGCAGGCCTCCTTCCTGCCCACTCTCCCCGGCCCTCTTCTGCCTCCTCCTGGCTGCAGCTCTGGCCCTCCTGTCCTGTCTGTTCTGGGTCATCCTGGAGCCGCCATGCCGAAGCTTCCAGCTGACACTGAGCTACGTTAACGGACCCCCGCCTACATGAAGACACCCCAGAGACCCTCATCACCTCCCAGAAATTGGAAAGCGACTGGCTTCTATGGCTGTTATAAAGAAAAATAACATATACATGTTGTAGAAATGCAGCATTAGTGCTGTAGAGAGATAAAGTTCACATATGTTCATTTTCAGAAAACCTTCATGCCGCACATCACTACGTGAAAAGATTTAAGAAGCAGAAGCTAATAGTTGTGATGTTGGGAGAGGGGTTGCCTTACTTACACAGGTTATGATTTAAACTGCTGTCTGTCAATGACTGCCATTCATGTCGAAATGATGAAGTATGGTGCACTTGATATTAATCTCAAACTGCCTTGTTACGCTGTGACAGCACTTGTATTTATAATGCATGGATACTGTAGTGGCCAATTGTCCCGTAAATAAAAAGAAAAATAAATATGAATAAAAAATAAACCAAAATCAAAAAGCCACTGATGCACCGTAGGTATATGTAAATTACGCAGCTCAAAATAATGCAGGGTCCATGCGGGAATTTCAGTTTTACTGATGTTTTATTGTAACTTAAACAAAAGAACAAAATAACCTCCCATGCTGCCTACCCTGTCCTGACCTGTCGTCGTGGCTGCTGACTGGCTGGCTGGCTGCTGACTGGCTGGCTGGCTAACTGGCAAAAAATCATAGGCCTACCCAGGTGCACCACGGTCCTATACCAGTCTACTCCTTTATATAACTGGGTGCCCATAGCAATTAACCAATTAACAAACTAGAAGACTAAGTAAACTAGCATGGCAAAAACTATCCTAATACATCAACTAAATCTAATCTAAATAATCAAACGACTACAATTAAACAATATTACTTGAATATAATAATATATACGTGAATAAAACAAAACTTATAATATGAGTAAATAGCTCCTACAGATATGTTTTCCAAAATGACAAAAAGAAATACTCTTAAGTTATGATTTATGTCTGTTTTGTTTCAAGTTTTATTGAGCCCATTCTATATTTGTATATTACTGCCAGCCTTTTTTCTCTCTCAAAACAAACAAAAGTATGTATTTTTATTTTCTTGTGTTCCCAGGTAGCTTTTGGTTTCAGTTTATTTCTCTAAAAATTAACTTCCAGAGAACTTGATAACGTGACTCCGGGACGTGCGCGGGACATGCACGTACTGTGGATGAACAATTTGTTTGATCTACCGCTATTTATAGTTCAAGAATACGAGTGCGGTGGTGCTATGGAAAGCTACGGTTCCTGTACTTCTAACCAGCCTAAACAGTTCAAGCTGTGACACCCACAGGAGCCACAGCTTAACATTTATCCAGACAACAACCAGCAAATAAACAATATGCAAGTGCAGGAAACTCACTGATGATGCCTAATTTATGATCCATAAGAGTCCGACAAAAACAGTCTTCTTACCTTGTAAAAATGTCCAATAAAAAACAATCCCCCAAAAAATATAGTCCAAAACACGTGATTTCACCATCCACAGACTGGTGTTGCATGGCATATTAGCTGGAGATATGAAACAATATCGCCGTGTTTCTGGATGCAACTCGCATCTCTTTTCGAGCAAAGACATAAACCAGTACTGAAAATGAAGGCTGAAGTCTAGCTTTCCAACGAATCCTCACTTGAGCCAATAGGAGCTTGATGTCCTGACTGACAAGCTACTTTAGCCAACGAGAGTCAGCGATGAAGAACAGGGTCTGCCTATTCTTCCATATATGGAACAAGCCTGTCATGTGCTACAGCTCTGATGACAGGCGTTTCGTATAGCCAATGAAATTGCGGACATTTTGAATATAAATGAGTGGGGGTGGGGGTTTGCAGAACAGGCTCCAAGACTCTTGAGAGCAGAATAAAGCTGGCAAGCCACGGTATCTTATTGAATAAGTATGAAAATACATTTTTACTTTATTTTCTCTGTCAGCAATACTTATAGTAAATATAAATATTACCTTTATAAGTTTGCAAGACTTTGAGCCTTTTTAATATATATATATATATATATATATATATATATATATATATATATATATATAATGAATATATATATATATATATAATTATATATATATATATATATATATATATAATGAATATTTTCATTCTCAAAATGGAAAAATGTAGATATTTCATTAGAAAAACGTATAAAATATCATTTCTTTGCATTTTCTGGATCTTCTTTTAGATTAGACTGGATAAGGCGTCCGGCTATGGTCATATTGGGTTGTTTAGTTCATAAGTCCCATTTATAGTAATCTGCAGGTATGTATTTGCCAATAAATGTTCAGGTGGAAATATTAAATCTTATATTTATTATTTTCAAACGTATATAACTCAGTGTCAGCAACACTTAAAGTGATTGAGACTATTGAGGGGGAAACGCTAGAGTTTTTTCTTTCAAAAGATACCAAGACCATGAATTTACTCCAAATGGTTTAAGTACAGCTTGCAGTTTACTTTGGGTTTTATTTAGGCATTTTATTTTTGCAAATGTTATTCGAACATGAACAGTTAAAACCTTCTGCAGAAAAAATACTCCAGTAAGGGGAAAAGCCAAAGTTCCCTATGTCTTTTCCAAAGACCAAAACACAAGCATGATGGATTATTCTCAGAGGCACAGACACATTTCTGTTTTCAGATTCAGAAGTGTGTAATGATTTGTTTTTGTTGACGGTGTCGATCATGTCACGTTCTAGCCGACATAAGGTGCTGCCGGGTTCGTTATCAAGTGTTTTATGTGACTTTAGTTATCCACATTGTGTCATTGCTGTAACAACATCAGCTCTTTGTGGCTTTGGACCCCCGGTGCCTCCTCACACGGTGTGCTTGAGCTGTGCGTCCTTTGTTTGGTTATTTGATCATCGGGCATTTCTTCTATCAGAAGAGCAATTTTGTTGGAGCAGCCGGATGAAACCAAACTTCTGAGGATCACATGTTTGTAAAACGTGCCATCAGTGGTGAAATAATAATAATCATGAGGATGAAGATGTGCGTTTTAAGCCTTTTTAAGAGATTTAACGATCACAGAGAAGGGAACTTCATGAGTGAACTTTAATCTTTAACATTTCAGTTTTAGTTTGTCATTGTTTCTAAAACAAATATTGCATCCAATCAAATGTTTATGCTTTTGCACCTGCGTTTGAATAAAACAACAAAAAAACTGTATGAAATATTCAGATTTTCTTGATAATTTTGCCAGTTTTCTGCTTGTTTGCCCTGAATGTATACAAGTATAATTGTATTGTATTTTAGTTGAAGTCAAGACTGAGAGGTTTATATTTAATAGTTGGGGGTAGATTGATATGTATGCAAATATGCATGTACGTGGGTCTTAAGCTAAAAACAAAAATGTGAGTATTAATAGAATGGGTGATGTTATGTTTGTTATGAGTGAGAGTGAAGGATGACCAGATGGAGCGGTGTTCTGTGTTATTAATGACGGAGGAGGTTTGATTTTCCATTGAAATGTGTTGAATCATTAGGTTTTTTTCAGTGTGTGATGTGTATGTTATTCTTAAATTTCCAGTTCAAGAGAGTTTTCTTGGCGATAGTTAGGGCGACAAGGAGTAATTGGCGGTCAGTTTTGTTCAGCTTCATGGTTGTGATGTCTCTTTACAGGCACATGAAGAATAAAATGTCCAAAATCCTCGGTCGTGGAGAAAGAAGTACCGGAATCAAAAAGTTATAATAAAAAGATTTAATAAAAAAGAGATGATTAATTCGACAGATACAATACTTGATCAAGGCTCTTTAAATCTCGGCCGGAACCACAGACTGCACGCAGTTAGCTGTCACCCCAACGGTCAACGAAGTAAAGAGGCCGAGAAAAGCTCTGCGCCAGGTTTTAATACCGCTCATTCGCTTGGCTTATGGCCACCATTGGTTAGTTTCCATAATTTCACACCTAAGACTATTCCCTGTCTCACTGTTGGCTGACGCTGTCTCAGGGGCGGTTTCTTCAGCTGTCCTCAGCAGAGAGTCCTCTGCGCACCCTGACTAGCTCTTAAAGCTACAGTAACACAATCCTAACGCATGCAGACTATTCAAAATCCATTCACTCCATAATCATAACACAGTAATACAAAACATACAGTGATCTTCTTATGCATACAGTTACATATTTTCCATAATAATATCCCTTATTGATTATCATAACCCTCTCTTGTATTTTAATATGCACATTAAACAATTCTTTATTATTATGTGTAAGTCCAATATTTACACCCCAGACTATTACAATTCTACAAAACCCAACACACAGTGAAGGGGATAAAGGGACGAGGCAGCCCAGGAAGACAGATAGTGACTCAGTTATTTTTTCCCAAAAGTGTTGAACTGGTGTGCACTGCCAGGTGGCGTGAATGTAACTATCCGGACTATTTTGAGTGCAATGTGAGCAGATGTCTGATGTAAATGTTTGTTTTTTTGTAAGTTTAATTCTTGTTGTTTTATTTAAGTAGAATTGTGTGATGATTGGGTTAAGAGATTTAAACCAGGAGTGGGTGGGCTGGGATGGGATCATTGTGAATAGGTAATTTATTTTAGAAAGTATTGTCTTTTTAACTGTAGCTATTCTGCCTATGAGTGAAAGTGGTAGATTCATCCAACGGAGGAGCTTGTCAGTTATTGTTTTAAATAGCGGAGTGAAGTTGAGTGTGAACAGGTCTGACAGCCTGGGGGAAATATTTATTCCTAAATAAGTGATGACACCGGTGTAAAAAGGGATAGGTGGTGCATGGGCTGCCCCATCCCAACTGTTATACTCTAGTGGAAGGATGGATGATCATCCAGAATCTTAACGTGTTGTCTCTTGTCTGGCGATGAGGTCGGACCCACAAACCTTTTGATTGAAAGTATATTTTTACTTCATTTTAGATCAAATGTTGCTTTGAATACAATGGTTAGACTGCAGTGTTTTAAGGTAAAGGTTAAATAATGTGCTTTTTACCGCACTACATTTTTTTGTCACCTTTAGCTATTTTACAGATTATGAAAATATGTTTGATTTATAAATGTTGTGTTAGAGATAACAGCAGTATACAGAGTAGTTTGAATCAGCACCACCTTTACCATTAAAGTGAACACATTGCATCAATAGTTATAATCCAATAATATATAATAATAATAATAATAATAATAATAATAATAATAATAATAGTCTGCATAATGAATACTTTTGGTACTTTGGTATGCTTATACTTTTACTTCAGTAACATCTTGAATGCATCAGAATACTTTTTTGAGAGTTGAATAAATGAGATAAAATAAATAAAATTTAAAAAAAATGTCTTGAACAAGTCAAGTTAGGAGTGGATTCACCTTCTCATTTTGTGTGTGTGTGTGTGTGTGTGTGTGTGTGTGTGTGTGTGTGTGTGTGTGTGTGTGTGTGTGACGGACGATAGCAGATTTGGGTGCTGGATCTCGTGCAACACTCACGTGTTTAAAGAATGCAGAGTCACTGCGATCAGTGACACTGCTAATTCACTAAATAGGGATTACCAGAGCAGGGCAAGCTGTGTGTGTGTGTGTGTGTGTGTGTGTGTGTGTGTGTGTGTGTCTATGCATATTGCATATATATTAATCAACAGACACAAACCCATTTGAACTAGCAAACCAGAAGCAAAACAATAGGCACGCCGTTTGCGCTTGGAAGCTAGGCTAACGTTACGGATTAAAGTGAATGAATGGTGAGCGCCACACGGCAAAATTAATAAGACGTGGTTCCCTTGACAAGACCAAAGTGGTATGAGTTATTTGTCATTGTGAGCTGAGCTATCATCGTAGCTATCCAGTCTGAAATACCACTCGATGGACAAGCACGACCAAGCCAGCACGAAGCCTGAATGCTATGTTCATCTCTCTCTCTCTCTCTCTCTCTCTCTCTCTCTCTCTCTCTCTCTCTCTCTCTCTCTCTTTCTCTCTCTCTCTCTCTCTCTCTCTCTCTCTCTCTCTCTCTCTCTCTCTCTCTCTCTCTCTCTCTCTCTCTCTCTCAATTCAATTCAATTAGAACATTGCAACAACAATATTGCCAAAGCAATTAAAACACATCAGAAAAACATAAAAATATACAATTCATACAGATAACAAAAATAATTTAAAAAAATAACAATAATAATAAAACAGATAGAAAGTCCCTCTCTGTCCCCCCCCCCCCCCCCCCAGATCTCTCTCTCTCTCTCTCTCTCTCTCTCTCTCTCTCTCTCTCTCTCTCTCTCTCTCTCTCTCTCTCTCTCACCTTGTTTACCTGAAATAAGCACTTCATAATTGTATTTTGTAAACCCTTGCTTACCTGAATTGTGCACTTTATCATGTATTTTGAACCGCCCTGTTTGGCAATTGTTTTTCAATAAAACAAAACAGTTGCATAAAGCAAGCCAATCCACTTTTTCATGTTGATAAAAGCATTAAAATGAAAGAAAAAAAATTGCGATTAATTGCGATTAAATATTTTAATCGCTTGACAGCACTATATATATATATGTGTGTGTGTGTGTGTGTGTGTGTGTGTGTGTATGTATATATATGTATGTATATATGTATATATATGTATGTAAAAACATATATAACTTCTCCTCTCCTGAGGTGCAAGGTGTGTGTGTGTGTTGTGTGTACAGTAAAGTGTGGAGCAGTCACTCAATGACTGTAAACTGTACGTGTGTGAATATGGCTGTACATTTGCTGTGTTTATGTCGTGCAGCTGTCGCGTCAGGTTTGTGTTTCTCCACCTCTCTGCACTACACTACAAATGTGTGTGTGTGTGTGTGTGTGTGTGTGTGTGTGTGTGTGTGTGTGTGTGTATTATTGTGTCAATTCGTCTGTTTTTACTCTTTACTCTTGTGAAGGACTCTACTGCTAATATTCTTTAATTTGTGTGACTCTTGTGTTCCTGTGTGTGTGTAATCCAGTTAATGAAAGCGCTCCATCTGTTCGGCGTGTCGGCAGGCCTGCAGCTGGGGATAAAGGCAATGATGATATCTGTTCATTAAAAAGTGCGAAAAAAGTTAAAAATGTCAAACTTCCTACTGAATCAGGAGAATACTGAGAACAATTATTCCATTGATTTAAAAATTCTTAATTTGTGACATGGACATTAAACAAACATGAATAGTTTCCACCCTCTCATAGAAAATACATTTTCCTGATTAAAATATCACACAAATGTAAATAAATGTGCTTGTAATGTGACTTTAAAAAACTGACGATGACACTTGTTGTTTTTGTGCCCAAAGTTCCCACACATGAACCACATGTCTAGTCACACCACTCCTGTCTCACTGTGCTTCCATTCAAATGTATGGGTTGTTGCTGTTCGGAGGAACAAGGCATGTTTTTCAGTCTGTCGGCGTAAAGCGTGACGCTGGTAAGAGAGGAGGAGAGCGTCCAGCGCATGAAAGCACCAGATTGTTTCCCCACAGATGACAACATGTTAGTCGAGGAATTTGTAAGAGGACGTTCTAACAGGGTTGCCAGAAAGTGAACAATGTCAGAGAGAGAGACAGAATATCCAGATCCAAAATTAAGATGACTCAACTCTTTAAATTAATTTCTGACAGCTCCAGATTCACACGCTGTGGTGTTTTTTGATTTCACAAATCTTGTATGAACCTCATCTCATTTTCAAGAGAGTCATTTCTAGACAAAAGACCCTAACAAACCATAACTCAGCAGAAACACTTTGATGTGTTGGAGGTGTGTCTGTTTGCGGAGAGCGTAGTAGTAGCCGATCGTCAGCAGCTCTTCATCACTCAGGAGCAGCTCTTCATCACCGAGTGATGATCCTCCTTGTACTATTGTTCCCTTCAATATTTCAAACAGATCCAGTGGTTAAATACTACTGTAGCGTTATTGTTTGTGGCAACTTTAATAATTCATCATACATTAACATGAAATTATGTGACAATAATAAATCAGAAACCCATGAACTTGTGTAAAAAATAAAGAGATGGCACTCAGCTTTAGATGTCTGAAAAAAATGGGTTTCAGCTCCAATATAATTTAACATTAGATTCAACGTAGAACTCCATCCAATTTTGTAAAAAAGAGACACCTTCAAAATTAGATACTAAATCTGGGCTGCGTCAGGGTCTTGTCATGGTGTACAGTGACTTATACTTTAATATACACACAAATCAAATGATCGCAATATGTATGAGGGAAATATTTGGATTGCTCGCTCTAGGTGGAGACCGAAAGAATGAGGTTGCAGATATAAGAAGCCGAAATGAGTTTCCTCCGTAGGGTAGCCGAGCTCAGCCTTAGAAATAGGGTAAGGAGCTCGAACATCAGAAGGGAGCTTGGAGTTGAGCCACTACTCCATGTCCAAAGGAGTCAGCTGAGGTGGTTCAGGCATCTCATCAGGATGTCTCCTGGACGCCTCCCATTAGAGGTTTTGCAGGCATGCCCAACTGCTAGGAGACCACGGGGAAGACACAGGACACGCTGAAGGGATTATATCACCTGGGAACACCTCAGGGTCAGAATGAGCTGGAAAGTGTTGCGGGTGAGAGGGAAAGCCTGGGTTGGCCTGCTGGGCCTGCTGCCATAAATGAGGAATAAAATGAATGAAGTGAATAAAATAAGATTGTACTTGTATAGCGCTTTACAAGTTACTCAAGGCACTTAAAAAGATAACACTCATTCACAACTGAAAATGTATTGTTTTGTACAATTGTATTGTACTTAGAATGAACTAAATATTAATGGGGAAATGGAAAAAAGACAGCGTGAGGACAGATTCCCATCACATTCCAGCTCTGGAGCTGCGGTGTTTGGGAATTTAAGATATTTCAGTACGTATTCATGAAGAGGACACAGACTATGTTGTATAATGGGAACTTCAGCTGCATTCATTTCACACAAAACCCCTTCAGTCCTGCAGCATATAGACACGTCCCATCCCTATCTGCTCAAAATGGCATGTTGCCAGATTAGAGCTACAGTTTTTGTGAAATCTTGATCGTTCCTAATTAAACATCAGGACTGAACATCCTTCTTAAAAACATGCTATTCTCTGCAGCTTTGCCTGAAGAGATGTAAAGAAGAAAATCAGCAACAAACTAAATTATTGCATTGATTTAATTTAAATCCAGCAGCAGCAAGCAACCAATGCCATGGCCATGGCTAATTGTATTTTAAACATACACAAAGGTTTTAGTGAAATTAAAAGAAAATTGATGTCAGATACAACCCTGCTATTGATTTAATAAGGATGTAACGGAGTTAGTCTATTTACTGGTTAAAATATACAGATTGCATTGATGAGTGTAGGGTTTCTGCGTACTTGCGAGGCGAGTGTGTTTACTGCGCTTGTGTGTGTGTGTTTGTTTGTTTGTGTGCTGCATGTGTGACTCTAGGCTAACTAATGAACCATCCAAATTGTCGGCCATATTCTCGAGGTTTCAGCATCCTGAAAAACCCTCTTTCTTAGTTTTATCGTTCCAAACACATTCTCTGCATTTCAGTGTCCCACATGATAACACGCATGGTCTGCATTGCGCTCACAAGGTTTCAGCTGATAATACCATCCCTGATCCATGTTGCCACTGTGGAAGCGTAGCACCCACCTTCCAGGTTAACGATGTTAGCATTGTTAGCGCTGTTGCCTTTGGGGTTAAGAACCATGAGGCATTAGGTGTATTAACTCATTTGACTCTCCTGTATATTTAAATATAGACAGAAAACCCACAAATGTTTCATAGGAGAAATCCCTTTAAGAAGTGCAAACTGATGTAAAAAGGGCATCGGCCTGGGCCCTATTCCACATACGTGGTTCAACAAATCCGATCAAATGTCCTATTATCCAGCTTAACCTAACGAGATGATTGACTACAGGATATGTAGGTTCCACGAAGGTGGATCCGCCCACAAACGGTCTCATTCATTCTAACCAGACGTTAATCCTCAGGATAATTGCGCGTGCCCTCTCCTCTTCAGAAGTGAGAAAAGTCGAACACCAAATTCATGAAGTTGTCTTTCTAAAATAACAAATAAACTCAGAGAAATACCGTCTCTTTTCTCTGCTGATGAGCAGAAGTTGATCATGACTTCATATGATGAATTTAAGTCCATAATCATGACAAAATCTGATGGTGCTTTCACATTCAAGCGTAGCAAATATTCACAACACTTCCTGTTGTGAATGCAGCGTAACGCCGCGTAACACGAGTCAGTGCAAAATATCAGACAAGTAAATGTGTCAATAACTAATAAATGTATCGGCTAATTCTAAGTGCCTCATCACCCAAATCAATCAGATTATATTTAAATGTGCCTGCTGATAGTAGTATACGAATTAATATATACTTATGAGGATATATGTACTGTATGCACGTATCATGAACTATGTGTATATTCATGTAACCTATGTGTGTTTAGATTACCATATAACTACGAGTTTGAATATTTGTATTGGCGGATCACTATGTATACTCGAAATCAGAAATTCAATCAGTTGAAGCAGGGATAAGGATTGTTATCATGAGTCCACCTTCATCGTGTTCTACAGTAATGATATGTATCGTGTACTAATGACTGTCATATAAGTATGAGTGCTTTCAACACATCCATTAGTTTCTTAAGTGCTAAATAAACGTTATGAGCAGCACGGGATGCAGCGGCTCTGTTCTCCGTATCGCGGACACAAACGTGTAAAACTCGCAAAAAAGCGAGCTGTGCCTTGCGCTCTTTTTTTTTTTACACAGTCCTTCTGTGATCCAGTCTGCATGTACAGTATGTGTTGTGGACATTATGTGAGACGGACAGCGCTCGGCTGCACCGGTGTTCAATGTACGGCTCCAGGAAGTCTTGTAAACAAATGAGTCCTTGTCTGCAGAATTGATAGCGCTTATATGACATCATGATGTGAGAACGGATCTTGGTGATCTGGAAGAACTCTCTCCCTATAAAACTAATATAGAACTAATATCGCTCCTTCATCAATGAGGAAGAGAGCTGCTTTTTGTCCGGTGGGAGAGGTCAACCTATCCAGTGAACTTTCACTAAACCTGCTCCCGACCAGGTTAGGGGATTTTGATGTGTTGCTATGGTGACTGATCTAAACTGGCTTTGTGGAACCGAAAATCCAGATCTACGTCATCTTATCCTGGAAATTATCCAGCTATATCAGTAAACCACGTACGTGGAATAGGGCCCTGATCTCAAGCTGTGTATGTGGGTTAAAAAAGCGGAGCTAACATCAGCGAGCTTCAGCTCGCTAATGACCACTTTGACCACTTTGACCACTTTCCTGGGAGCTTTAATGCAGATAAATGCATCTGCCAACTGGCTAATAATAGTCATCTGGAAAAAAACACCAATTAACGTGGCATTACCTGCACCCATCTATAGAATGGGGACAGTGTGTGCGCGTGTGTACGTGTGTGTATGTGTAGGAGCTCTGTCTCGGCAGTGTATTGCAGCATAAAGTCGGGATGTTCCCCTGGCTAATGGCTTTGGATCTTAGTCCACAGTGACAGGACTGACTGACCAACCGGCTGCTGTGTCGAGGAGTCAGGCTCACTGCCAAGTCAACACACATTACACAAACACAACACAGCTGAGACAGGAAGCTGAGGGTGTCAAGTGTGTGTGGGTGTGTGTGTGTGTGTGTGCGTGTGTGAGCGTGTGCGTGCGTGTGTGAGACAGGAAGCTCATGTTTTTTGGGAAATTAAATGTGACATCCTGCATCCGACGCATGAAAACAGGAAGATGTTGGTATTTTTTGGACTTAAATATTTAAAACGATGCTCCAAAGCGATCAATACTAGAGTGGACCGACTGGATTATTTAACAAGCTGATGCTGGGTAGCTGTTTAAACCTCTGAAAAGCCTTCACGCTTACCTTAATTTGACCCTGAAATTTCTTACAATTTGGAAAAACACATAATCATGCTCTGTATTTTGTATATTGGATGTTCAGAGCGGGCTCAATTGCTTTTCTCCGGGTCTCGACCGACAGACAGATTCCAGATTCCAGATGCAACATCAAATACTTACATTTCCATACACATTTCTACAAAACAAATTGAGACGTAGTTGGTATCTCTGGAAATATTTCTACAGAGAGAGAAAAAGGGGTGGGGGGCTAACAGCGAGCTAAGCAGTACTGTTTTCCAGTTTCCATCGCGCATGTCTCACAAGCAGGGTGCGATGCACTACCAGAGTCCACAGGGAATAGTCTCCAGCTACACTCTTTAGCTACAATCTGTAGCTGGAGACTGTCTTCTCTCTGTGGTAAGGCAGCCCACGGACAGCCTGACATTTGGGACCCATGCAGGTGGGCAGGGCCTTTAAAAAGGGGTGGGAAGCTCACCTGTGCCTTCTTTAGCAAGCACACCTGAAAGCAGCTGAGGCCAGTCATGTGGAGACTAATTTGGTGAGCTCTCTTTTCTTTTGATCCAGGTTTTAAAAGCATGATTTTAGTGTGTTTAGTTTAGTGTTGTTGTAATGTGTTGTTGTAATGTTTTCTGTCTTTGTTTTTAAAGAGCCTTTGAAAGAAACACCACTGTTTTTCCCAGGCCTTTTATATTTACATGTCCCTTTTTTTAAAGTATTTATTTAGCATGGGCCATTTTATGTTTGATTTGAGCTTGTGGGTTTTTGTGTTGGGCTGAGGAGAGGGGCCGAGTGATAGGGCAGACATTTTACATCGGCATTTTATTATTGTGTTATTTTGGTTGGTTTGCTGTGCCTCAGTATATTCTATTTTGTTTGTGTGATTCATGTACTGTCTTTATTTACTGTAGCTCCGTCGCCCTCCTCTCTCTGACTGTGCAGTTTAAGTACCACAGGACTTACTTTCGGTTTGTGCACTTTTGATTTAAATAATTTTAGCTGTAGTTGTTAATAAAGCTTTTGTTTGGTATTTAGTGTCTGGCTCCAGTTTGAGGGAGAGAGAGAGAGAGAGAGGGAGAGAGAATATTTCTGAAAAACAATTACATTATGAAATAACTTCAACTTTGTGATTCTGTTTAGGCCAGCAGAGAAAGCCTAGCTGGCCCCGACGGCCCGCCACTGCGCAGGACACATCCACAGGTGGGAGAGGACACGTTCATGCCATATCATGAATGGCCGCTGTGAAAGAACGTGTTTCCCAGAGTCGTTCTTAGCTTAAGACGCTCTTTCACTAAGAAGGAAACGTAAGATCAGTCTGTCCCACTCTTAAGAGCCTTCTTAGCGACTAAGAAGGCTCACTGCAGCCACGTCAGGGAAAGTTATATCTGACATTCAAAGGAACTAAAACCATGAGTAATGATGAATGTGCGCCCACAGCTGCAGAACACTGACGCAAGAAAAGTAATAGCATAAGAAGAAAATAACGATATAAAAAAGAATTGCCCATTTCTTCCTGTAGCTACATGAATAAAATGAATCATCATTACTATCGCTCATTATGTTTTCACACCCATTCGGCATCTGCATATGAGTTTACGTTAGCTATAAAAACAGTTACAACCCTGTGGTATTTCACAGATATCAGATGAAACCTCATCAAGAGAGGCTCCACGTCTAAAGGCGTTGCTGAAGTCCACGCGTGAGAGACACACCATGGCTGCAATACAGAATATTCTCTCTGCTAACCATCAGCGTCGCTGTGCACGAAGCCAAATAGTTATAATTGCATATGTGCGTCAGCATTTCTCCCTAATTAATGTGCTGTCCAGTCCAAGTACCGGCTTCCCCATGTGGAGATCCAACGCCTCGTCATGCTAGTGTCACCATACATCCAGAGGACAACCCGCTGCAATGTTGCCCTCAGCCCGGAGGTGTAGCTCCTGGCCGTGCGCGTTGTGTGTGATTCATGCACTGATTGATTAGCCTGGCATCGATTGATTTAGTTTCAGCAACACGGCGGTGGACAGCTCCCACTAAGAGCATCTTAGGAAGCTTCTTTGACGGGATCTTAAGAAGGCAGTTAAGAACGCATCTGGGAAACACTCCTATCTTAGCGCTCCTTCTTAGCCAAACCTTCTTTCGAGCCTTCTTAAGTCCTTAAGAACGATCGAATCTGGGAAACGTGACCAATGTCAATTGCGTTTAAGAACCACTTCATCAACTTTGTTACCTGTAGATTTAAGTTGAAATGGTATGCAGCAGAGTTGTAAAGTGGGAGATGTCTTCATTTCTGTCATGAGATCTGAGATTGGATGTTTATTTCCTCAAAGACATGCGGGAGGTGACTGACAGTTGGAGCACCTAAAGATCCAGATGAACCTAAAACTCTCCTTGTTGAACCATCAGTACATAAGATGAGGAGTCGTATGAGAAAATGCTTTGATAAAAAGACAAATGTTCAAGAATCCTGTGGACATCAAAAAAAGTAGTGAAGACCACTAGGACTCCCAGATAGAGAATAAAGATCATGCTTTAAAATGTGTTAACTCTGTAACTAATGTTGTAACATGGATATTAAAATACCCGGTGAGACTTGGCCACTGTTGGAAAAGAGAATGAACTTCATCAAATTCAGAATGCTTAGTTGTTGCAGTTGGAAACAAAACACGATGTCCTAGAAACTGACGTTATTAATAAAAACCTAAATAAACTTAAACTTAGTTAGCACAGCCTGCAATGTAACACCTCTCAATGCCAGTGTTTAGTTTGTCCATTCTGGGCTGCTGTAGAAAGATGGCGCAACACAAAGTGTATCTGTACTAAAGTAAACAGAATGATTATTAGTTTCAAGTGATTATACATTCATGAAAACATCATTATGAATAATATATTCCACTTCTGCCCATTAATTGCTCTAAATCCAACACAATGGTCCTTTTAAGTGGAATACATGAGTACTTCTCCTGCATCTGGCAAACATTCAGTACATCTATTACTGCCGTGGAGCAGTGCTGTGCTGTTGACCCAATACAAGCAGAGATACTTTGTGATAACACGGACACAGTTTTTTGCCCTGGCTGCATGCAGCTGCCCTCCTGTATATAAGCAGGTTTTATTAGTCCGTCTCTCCGTATGACATAATCAATCAGTGCGTTTACATGATGGTATCAATTCAAATTTTGCTTTAGTCGGACTATACTGTCTTTCAGGGCAACTGCTAATATCCTAATATACATGGCAGTGAATAAATCGAATCATTGGGCGAAAGCATGTCATATCCGATACGATAGGTGGTGCTGTTTTCATTACATCTAGTGGTGATGCAGCCATCTCCGCTTGACATCTTCACTCTTCATAATGGAGAGAACCCCGCTACCTTCAGTGGTTGTCGGGGAGGTAGCGGAGAGCAAACAGGGAACTCGCAGCAGCGCTAGCTGGCTACAGCAGGGAGCTAGCACCCACCGAAGGTACCCACCGAAGGTAGTATCGGCTCGTAACCCGAGTTTTACGTTTGTTTGTTTCTGCCGGCCGGCTCCCGGCAGTGACAACTTATCGTCTCTTTCGACTTCCGGGTCACGACCTGGGAGGGAGGGAGGAGTGCGGCGGGATCTCGAGCATGCGCAAAGACGCATAGTCCAGTTCCTAATCCGATTCACCGTTTACATGCTGCGTTGTCCGAATTATCAACCGAGTCGGATAGAGTTATCCAGGGGTGTTAATCGGATCGTAGTCGGACCGCTATTATTCAAACAGATTATTATTCGAACCGATTTGTAATTCAAATGCATGTTACCGCACTAATTGTCTAATGGACAGTGAGCAGGTGACATTGGTTTGCGGGATTGACAAGAAAGAAACAGGAAGGTGTGAACATTACTGGGAGAGTGGTCTTTATTCAGCTTCCTGGGGGGAGATGTCAAGCCTGCTTTAGAGCCTCAGTAGATTAGGACTGACCCGACTCACTGCTCCTTCGGGCCCAATCACTCAGTCTGAATGAAATCTGAGCTGCCTCGATCCTCCCTTTGGAGACGAGAGCAGACAGATACTTCAGTGGATTGAAACTCGTCCACCTCAGCAGGTCTCCAGTGTCCACTCTTCTCTGCTGATCTTTCAGGTGATCAATTGAATGTCACTTTGTGATGGTGTCTGGTTCCTCTGCACTCAAGCTTTCTGTAGTTGTAAGGTTAGTAACTTGTAGTGTAGAGTTATTTATTTTGACTTCATTGTCTGCATGTTTTTGGTCATTTAATCAGCAATATTATTAGTTTCAAATTTCAAAATACTGTATGCAAATGCTGTATTTGTATAACTTTCACCCTCAGTGCAGTATATGAGGTTTTCTGAAAGGACTCTGGTGCTGGGAAACACAACTCGTTTTGTCCACAATCCCTTTGGAAAAATCAACCCAAAATGATTGTTCATTGTAGCTTTAAGCTTTTGAGCATCATTTATATGGTAATAAAAATGCACTTCACAAAATTCAGAATGTAATAATGATTGACAATCCCAAACAACACACATGTCCACATATGAATAAATGGAGTACCAGAACTTATTTGCGACCACCTCAAGCACTGCCTCGAACCATTTTAGGTCAGTTCACAATGTAGGAAAGACAACGAGTGGTTAGTCCACACACCGGACCGATGGCACCAAAAAAGTAAATATATGAACACAAAAAAAAATCTGCCTAGTTTTTCATTTATCCTCACTGGATAGTAAGATACAGCTTTGGCTGCATACGGGGCTGGAGAAGGGTCGCTTTTCAGTCCGGGAATCTCAAGACCGGCCCACTTTTTCCATATTAGTGGAAATTGGATAAATAAAGCAAAAGTTCAGCTCTTACTATCCTGTAGGTTTTTTTATTAATACCATGGTCCAACAAAAAATGTAAAGGTTAAATACAACAATAGTCCACTTAAGATGAGAAGTAAACAAACATATTCCACTATTCCACAAGGATAGGTTGATAAATTAACAAAAGCAGAAATAAATAAATAAAACATTTGAAACATATCCCACTCTTTAACAAAGAAGCCTATTAAACTAATGTGTACAGTTCAACTCACACTACAGTATACAGTTACATTGTGAATAGCACCAACAGCATCTACAGCGTGCAAGCAATGCACTGGTTTCAGCCACTGTGTTGTTGCTTTTAGACATGAGGATTTCCTTCTCTGTGCACATTAACATGAACACCTCCAAGTTGTCCTGCCTCAATGAGCTTTGTAGCCTACTCACAAATTTTAAGGTTGAGAAGCTTCTCTCACATGCAACCTGTGTGATGGACAAAGTCGACGTAAACTTGTATGCTAACCCAATGAAAGGACAAGCATCTGTGAGGAGGTTGTACTGTAAGAGTACCCATATTTTGGCTGATATAAAAAGGCTAATATTTTAATTCAATTTCAAATTTGATTGGAAATAGGTTGACAACGCAACAACGATATTAATCAAGGCTACAACGTTAGCCGAATAGTTACATTGCTAATCATTAGGCCTTTGTCTCTCTTTACCAGTTGCCACTTGTGCTTGTCTTCTTGAAAATAAATCGGTTAGTTTGGCACATTTGGCAGCATCCTCCTCCAACGCCTTTCTTTTTTTTAGCCTGGCTTTTCCAGCCCCTCCTGCCCTCTTCCTCCTGTCCATCCTCCTTGACGCGTATCGTTGCGGTCGGGCCGGCCAAGCTATCGGCAGCCTGAGAACTTTTTGGAAAAGACGGCTATGGACCAAACCAACTCTATTTGGGAGGGGAGAGATTCCTCGTGTGGTATACCGGTTGTACCACGCGAGGAAGTTCTTCCCTCCCAAATGGAGTTGGTTGGTTCCATAATGGACTGAACCAACTCTATTTGGGAGGGGTGAACTTCTTTGCGTGGTACAACTCATGCAGAGGCTGCGGTGTCAGAATGCGGAATGTGTGTCGCTCACTTTAAGAGAAGAACGACTAACATGACAAATGTCAACAAATAAAATTCTCGACCAGCCCAGAAGTGAAGCGGCCCACCGGAAACTCTCCCAAGTCTCCCGATTACTCACCCAGGGCCTGGCTGCATACAGGTTCTGTCTAATCAAAATCCTAATCAAGCCTTTTTTTCTTTTTGTCTTTGGATGAAAACATAATCACAATCACATGTGAAGTAGAGTTCGGCCACTCAGCATACACTGTGCAAATACATGACTCTTCTTCTCCATGACTCTCGTCCCAAGTGTCCACTCAGTAAACCAGTCAAACCGCAATGAGCTCACTTAACCGCCAGTCCCCTGGGGCATTATGGGTAAACTCACAACATTATGTTCTCGATTGACCAGTGAGTGCATTCTGAGGACCATGAACATCAAGCAATTACTCAGACACACACACATTACACAGAGCACAACACTGGATCAAAAGTTATATGTACACACGATCATTCAAACACCCACACATGGTGTGACATGAAAACATGCTCACACAAGGGACAACAAGGGACTGTTTATTTTGAATACACACAGATGGTGTACACTACGCTTGTCTGAGATGAGCTGTGGCTTGCCTCAGAAGTAAACGAGAGTTGCAGATTGCAATAGTGGGAGGTATTAAAAAGATAGCTTTGGCCCTATTCTTCGTACGTGGTTCAACAAAGTCGATCAAATGTCCTATTATCCAATTATTGAGATGACGTCAGGTTATGTCGGTTCTTCGAAGGTGGACTCAAACAGTCTCATTCATTCTAACCAGACGTCAGTCCTCAGGATAATTGTGCTTGTCCGCTCCTCTTCAGAAGGGAGAGAAGTCGAACGCCAAATTAATGATATTCTCATTCTACAATGACAAATGGCTGCCCTATCACTCGGCCACTCTCCTCAGCCCAACACAAAAACCCACAAGCTCAAATCAAACATAAAATGGCCCATGCTAAATGAATACTTTAAAAAAAAGGGACATGTAAATATAAAAGGCCTGGGAAAAACAGTGGTGTTTCTTTCAAATCAATCAGATTATATTTATTAAAATTTGTCTGCTGGCAGTAGTATACAAATTAATATATACTTATTGGAATATATGTACTGTAATACGTACTATATATGTGTATATTCATGTATAAGTGTGTGTAGATTACCATATAACTAGGAGTTTGAGTAAGTCTATGGGTGTATCAGTAAGTATGTATTATTCATAATTAAAAATTCAATCAATTGAAGCAGAAAAAAATGTGTGATTCTCTGTATTATTTTTATTATGAGTCCACCTTAATCATGTTCTTCTATCATCATATGTATGGTGTACTAATAACACTGTCATATATTTATGAGTGCTTTTAACACGTACTTAAGTTTAAAAGTTACGAACAGCACAGCATGCAATGGCTTTCACGATGTTCTCCGCATCGACACCATTCGCAAAATAGCGAGCCGTGACCTCGTGCTTTTTTATAGCTACGTTATAGCTATTTTATAATTTGAAAAATAATATTTTTTTTATAATTACAAAGTTATAGCTTTTTTTATGAACAGCCTTCTATAGATTTTGGACTTGTGATTGGTCACAGGGCCTGTATGACCATTAACATCTGCTGTGATTGGTCAGTGAAGATAGCATCTTACCTTGAATCTACACTTTCAGGACTTACTGATGACCCCTTTCCCACAGAGGTTTATGTGCGTCTGGTGAGTGAAATGCTGATTATGTTACTGTTTTATACATTTACAGTCATATTTAATCATAAACAAGCCACAGTGCTGTAGTTGCTGCTGCACCTGGGGCTGCTGGTACTTCTCCCCACAGCTTCTACCCGCGGCCTACCCCAGCTCCGGCCGCTCTGGCCGCGTGCTCGGCGGCGGAGTCCGCTTTGGTGGTTGAAGTGGCCTTGTGGGTCGGTCCACGTCAGTCAACAGGAGCGTCTCCTTTTCTTTTTTTCTTCTCGTGCCCTTCCTCCATGCTCGTGGTGGTGCCGTGTGGCTCAGTGGTCCAAATCCTAACCTTCAGACAGTCACTTGAAATGCAGACCGCTCAAGATGTCCGAACCTCACCCGAACATTCTCATTTCACCAACATACTCACTTCATGTTTATAATTAGATCGATGTACACTGCCTCACCAAAAAAAACGTCCAAGTTCAGCAATGACCAGGTTATTCCATCAATGGATTTTTTCTTCCCAGATGGCACGGTCATATTCCAAAATGGCAATGCCAGGATTCATCGAGCTCAAATTGTGAAAGACTGGCTCAGGGAGCATGAGACATCATTTTCACACGTGGAGTCCAGACCTGAACCCCATTGAGAATCTTTGGGATGCGGATCCCAAAGGATGCCAAGCGGATACGGGGCATCGGCTTTCGCGCGATCCAATTGGGTTTGGGAGCCTTCTCCAGCAGCTTTGATGCTGGAAATGGCTTTGCGCAGCGGTCAGACTCTACCATCATCAATACAAGATCTTGGTGAGGAATTAATGCAACACTGGATGGAAATAAATCCTGTGACATTGCAGAAGCTTATCGAAACAATGCCAGCGAATGTGTGCTGTAATCAAAGCTAAAGGTGGTCCAACGAAATATCAGTGTGTGACCTTTTTTTTGGCCATGCAATGTATATTGGCTGCGTTTCCCAGATTCGATCCTCCTTAAGGTCTTAAGAAGGCTCGAAAGAAGGGTTCGCTAAGAAGGAGCGCTAAGATACGAGTGTTTCCCAGATGCATTCTTAACTGCCTTCTTAAGATCTCGCCAAATAAGCTTCCTAAGACGCTCTTAGTGGGAGCTGTCCAATTTGCAATTATGCTACGCGCGCGTATGTGTGCCATCCACGACACCAATCACCCGGTGATCCCAGCCATGGCATGAAATCCATGGTGGACCTGGCGGACCTCGTCCCGTGTGGTGGGCATTCTGATGTGTGTCATGGCTGCCATGACACACATCAGAAATGCCCACCGGCCACATGCCTTGCTGAGGCCGGTGCCGTCCCCCACCACCTCCAGGAAGCTCCACCACTGCGTAAAAACGCAGCGCGGCTAGGAGCCGCACTGCAGTGGGTTGGCCTCTGGATGTGTGGTGACACTAGCGTAACGAGGCGTTGGATCTCCACACCGGGAAGTCGGTACTTGGACTGGACAGCCCGGTCCGACAGCACATAAAGTGGGGAGAAGTGCTGACTAGGGTTGCAAAGGGGAAGAAAGTTTCCGGTAAATTTCCGGAAAGTTTCCGGTAAATTTCCGGAAAGTTTCCACGGGAATTTTGGCTCGGGAATTTTGAAAAAAAGAAATGTGCCTAAGTCTTTTGCAAAAGCATACAACAGGGAACTTAAATGTAGTTGAGAACAAGACTATGTACGCCGAGCTCAGCTGGACTCTGTATGCAGCTGGTTGAGAACATCGTCTGCAGAAACATAAACGTAAACATAAAACATTCTGTTGTTTTTAACATCTTTGTCATCAGTGTTGGGTTTGAATGTTTCAGCCCAATGCCTGAAGAGTGTGAGCGCGCAGAGTTGCGTAGATGCCAAGAGCGGTACTGCAGCCAGAGAGAGATTTAAATTATAGCTCGCAACATATTGAAAAAAATAACTGAACTAATTCATTTTTTGGAGCTGTGAACTTAGTTCAAAATTTTGAATTATGGACTATGAACTGAACTAGTTCATGTAGAAAGTGAACTTTCACAACAGTTTGTCAGTAGCATATTGATTACTTGCTAAACTGAAGCCATGTTCATTTAATACCAAGTTAATTTGTATACAGTACACTTTTTACAGCAGTGAGAGTCGGACGTATGTACGTCCAAGCAAAAGTACACCATCACCTTGATTAATCGCGGCTTTTGGAATGTCAAAAAAGTCATTTTTAAAAGTTGTATTACAAATGTTTGCATGCATGTCTGCTTATGACAAGGTAAATACAGTTAAACTACCCCCAAATTTCCAGTTAATTCCCGTATATTCCCGTTAATTCCTGTGGAAAGTTTCCAACTTTGAATATTCCCGGAATTTTGCAACCCTAGTGCTGACGCACATATGCATTTATGTAAACTATCTGGCTTTGTGTACAGCGACGCTGTTGGGTAGCAGCGAGATTATGCTGTATTGCAGCCGTGGTGTCTCTCAGGTGGACTTCAGCAACGCCTTCAGACGTGGAGCCTCTCTGGATGATGTTCCAGCCGAGTTCAGTTACATCTGTCAGTTTCTTTGATATTTGTGAAATACCACAGGGTTGTTACTGTTTTTATAGCTAACGTAAACTCATTTGCAAATGCTAAATGTGTGTGAAAACGCAATGAGTGATAGTAATGATGATTCATTTTATTTATGTAGCTACAGGAACACACGGGAAATTCTTTATTTTTATATCGTTATTTTTCTTTTTATGCTATTATTTTTCTTGCGTCAGTGTTCTGCAGCTCAGGGCGCACATTTATCATTACGCATGGTTTTAGTATTCCTTTGAATGTCAGATATAACTTTCCCTGACGCGGCTGCAGTGAGCGTTTAGTCGCTAAGAACTAAAAAAAGACTTTTTGGCCTTGTAATTATTTCCTTGATTATATGAGTAAATTCTACAATAAATTTGTATTTCAGTACATTTACTTTAAAATGTCACATTGTATTTAATGTGTTACTTTGTGTTTGTTTGTAATTATGAATCCCTATTTTGATAAGTACATTTCATCATTAACACCAAGTAATATTCACTAAACTACTCGATTGACTAAACAACCTGACACAACGAAGTAACATTTACTTGGTAATACAAATGAACCTGGCAACCTTGCGCATGCTCAGGGGATGATGTCACTCACGTCATAGAAGAATTTCTTTAGTAAAATGTCAAAAGAAGAAACTTGGGAAGGACGGTCGAGTTTAACCTGTGAAGAGAGAGTTCATGGGCGGAAGCCACTGGGGTAGGTGATATGTTTAATTAACCCTTTATATAATTGCCATAAATATTACTTATGTAATTATTTAATAGGTTTGTTTACATATTATGTGTACAACTTGTTTCTTGAATATTGATTCTGTTTGTATTTACACTTGATAGGAACCCTATTTAAGTTGATGTTTGTGTTGGGACGCTTTTAGTTGAGACAAGCTCCTGAAGACATCTGTAGTGGTAGAAGTTTTACTTCACTCAAATATATAAGTTAAGATGACAACAAAATGTTGATTTGTCGAAGATTATTGTCATCCAAGTGGAGCTATTTCCCTCTCGGTTGTGTGGAGCCAGCGAGGTATGTTGTGTACGTTAATGATTCATCGCGCATATTACGTGCAAACAGTTTATTGTGTAAACGCCAACTTGTTTTGTGTATGTTGAAATGTATTAAACAGTTTAACGATGGATTGATGATGGTGGTGTCGACTGAGTCGCCCGTAGAAGAACCGTGGTGTTGTGTATTTCCTGGAGGGAGTGATACTTTACATTTACCCGTCAGTGAAAGGCAGTGTTTGAGCACTAAAGACTTAACGCTAACAGCAATGTGACCGGGTAAGTTAAGGTTAGCTAGTGATGCTATGTGCTGGTTAACTTGGGCCGCTAGACAGACATGGCTCACACCGCTACATTATGCGGCAACGTTTTTGGTCCACTTTGGCGCAGTGAGCTCTGTGCTGACAGCGCTGAGAACAACCCATGCCCAACACAGACACACACCGGTACAAACAGAGAAGGTAACGTTAACTGTAAAGGCTGAATTATACTTCTGCAACTCCAACTCCTGCTGGCCACGCAGTTGGATTGACGGACTCGTTTTGATTTTTATTTCCTCTGCGTTTTCCATACGCCTGAACAGTAGGTGGCGCAACGACCATTTAAGAATCGACCTGCACACCAACGTTCACCGATATCTCCCTCCAGGAATTCACCTCCATCTACATGTCCTTATATTCCGTCAGATTTGCAGACCTCTTCAGCCAAACGTTCTTCAACGGGATCCATTGTTCGTGTTTCTGCTATGGCTTTTAAAAAGAGCGGTATTAAGGCTGAATTATACTTCTGCAACTCCAACTACAGCTGGCCACGCAGTCGGATTGACGGACTCGTTTTGATTTTTAGTAGAATCAAACCCCCAGAATTCACCATACAAGAAAAACAATCATCGGAGAGGTGGTCGTATTAACCGGCCAGAACGGCTGTGTTTTACAGGGGGTCTAGGAGAGACCACCGTGGCAGGCGTACCACCAGGACACGGGTGTGGGGCCTGGAGTGTGGAAGTCTTGGGAGGGAGGGGAGCAGGGGGTGTGTGCTGAGCTGGAGGACGCCCACGTCGTGGGGGCTGGGCCAATTCAATGGGCCTAGCAATGTCCAATCGAGCTGGTTTGAGGCGATCAATGGAGAGTCGCTCCGGTTTACCCCCCATGTCCACCACAAAATTTTCGTCTCCCGTCTCCAAAACACGGAATGGGCCCTCGTAGGGCGGGCGTAGAGGTCCCCTGTGAGCGTCGTGGCGAATAAAAACGTATTCAGACGTCTGAAGCCCAGCAGGGATGTGCGCCTGAGGAAGGCCGTGACGGGAAGTAGGGACAGATGCGAAAAACCTTGCATTGTCCAGTAGTGCGGCCCGCTGGAGAGTCGCAGACCAGGGAACGGTGGAGGTAGGAACCAAATCCCCAGGTACCAGCAGTGGCTGGCCATAAACAAGCTCTGCGGATGAGGATTGCAGGTCTTCCTTTGGCGCAGTCCTGATGCCAAGCATCACCCACGGGAGCTTGTCGACCCAGTTGCTGTCCTTGAGTCCAGCAAGAAGAGAAGCCTTCATTGATCTGTGAAATCGCTCACAGGGCCCGTTAGCCTGCGGGTGGTTGCAGTCGTGCGGTGGAGTTGTGTTCCGAGGCTCTGAGCCACTGCGTTCCAAAGCTCAGAAGTGAACTGAGCGCCCCGGTCAGAGGATATGTCCGAAGGGGTGCCGAAACGGGCAACCCAGGTGCCGATAAATGCTCGTGTCATCTCGACGGATGCCAACGATGTCAGTGGCACAGCCTCAGACCAACAGGTGGTCCTGTCAACCATGGTCAACAGGTAGGTGAAACAATGAGAGGAGGGCAGAGGGCCAACCAGATCCACGTTAACATGGTCGAACCGCCTCTCTGGCACTGGGAACAACTCCAATAGAGCTTTAGTGTGGCGGTGTACTTTGGCCCATTGGCACTCAAGGCAAGTGGTAGCCCATTGTCTTACGTCCTTTTTGAGGCCGTGCCAAACAAACTTTGCCGCCACCAGCCTCTGTGACGCTTTCGAACCAGGGTGGGAGAGACTATGGATGGCATCAAAGACGCGTCGTCTCCACCCCGTGGAAACGATCGGCCGAGGACTGTCTGTGGAGACGTCACACATGACCGTCGTGTCTGCTTCACCAAAAACCACATCCTTGATTTTCAAACCCGTAGTCGAGGCCCTCAGGCTGTGCACGTTTGGGTCTGTGGTCTGGTCCGTGGCCATGCAGCTGTAATCCAGACCAAGATGGACTGCCCCTGCCACAGCCCGTGACAGGCAGTCCGCCACCTGATTGTCCTTACCGGCCACGTGCTGTAAATCTGTGGTGAACTTGGAAATGTAAGACGGATGATGTTGCTGGCGGGCGGACCACGGCTTTGCCACCTTGGCCATGGCGAAAACCAGCGGCTTGTGGTCGACAAAGGCGGTGAAGCGCCGACCCTCCAGCAGGAAACGAAAGTGTCTGAGGGCGAGGTAGAGACCCAGCAGTTCCCGGTCGAAAGTGCTGTACTTGCGCTCGTTAGTGCGCAGCTGGCGGTTGAAGAAAGCCAGCGGCTGCCAGGCCCCGCCTACCTACTGCTCGTAGACGGCACCGACAGCGTAATTCGAGGCGTCCGAGGTGATGGCGATGGAGGCTGTGGCTGAAGGATGGACAAGCATGGTGGCCTGCGCTAGGGCTGCCTTAGTGTCAGCAAAAGCCTTGTCCATGACCTCAGTCCAGTCCACAGCGTGCGTGGGCTTACCTTTCAAGGCCTCGTGCAAGGGCTGCATGAGCTGAGCGGCTCGAGGAATGAAACGATGAAAAAAGTTTACCATGCCGAGGAGCTCCTGCAGGGCTTTAACGGTGAGCGGGCGTGGAAACTGCGTGACCGCCTCCACCCTCGATGGGAGAGGCACTGCACCGTCCTTGGTGACTCTGTGTCCCAGGAAGTCAATGGTGGAGAGACCAACCTGGCACTTGGCAGGGTTTACAATCAAGCCATGTTGGTTGAGCCGCTCAAAGTGTTCGGACGAGGTCTACCTTAGAAAAAATCACCCTAACGGCCAGGTGTGCTGAAAAATCCTGTATGTTCGGGACCGGGTATCGGTCAGGTGTTGTTGCCTCGTTAAGCCGCCGGTAGTCGCCACATGGGCGCCAGCCGCCACCAGGTTTGGGGACGATGTGAAGGGGTGACGCCTACGGGCTGTCGGATCGGCGGATTATGCCAAGGCGTTCCATGTTAGAAAACTGAGCAACGGCAAGTTTGGTCTGGTCGAGGCGTCGAGCACGGGCGTAGACGGGTGGACGAGTAGTGGCGATATGGTGCTCCACACCAAGTTTCACGGCTGACGCAGAGAAAGTGGGCTGAGTGAGTGCTGGAAAACCAGCCAGTAAACAGTGGAAGTCATCCGATGTGGAGAGCATGTCAGACAGTCGTATGGGGTCAGCCTTGCTGAGCGTGCGCGTATAAGAGCAGAACGTGACAGCGTCGATCAAACGGCGGTTCTTCACATCCACTAACAGTCCATGCGCACACAAAAAATCTGCGCCAAGGAGGGGAACGGCGACTTCCGCCGTAACAAAATCCCAGCCAAACCGATGCCCTCCGAAACACAACTCAATGTACCTTGTTCCATACGTGCGGGTGGGGGTCCCATTAGCCGCTTCGATCGGGGGGCCATGGCTGTCGGTCAGCATGTCCAAATGGGATGCAGGCAGGACGCTCCTCGGACATGTTGTCTCGGATAAAAAGCAGCCTGCCTACACTCATGGCCACTAGTGAGTGCCGGCCTTGGCGTTTCCCAATCTGCCGAAACTGCATGGTGAGCGGCATTTAAGAGCCTTCGGTCCAAACTTCTCGTGATAGAAGCACAAGCCTGAAGAAGACCGCTGGGGGCCTGAAGACTGCTGCCGCCGAGAAGAGGTTGCTGTGTGGAATCCTCCATCGTCACAGGAGCGACGTGCGTGGGCAAAAGGGCGGCCATGACTGAGTGCCCCTGACTTGCCAGGAAAAATTTATCAGCCAGTTTTCGACAGTCAGTTATTGTGGTGTTGGCCAATGCAGCTCTGACTTGGGAAGGCAGCTGACGCAGGAAAAGTTTAATGAAAAGAAAATCGGCTGTGTGTTCACCCAGGAGATCTAGCATACGGTCCATGAGCTCAGACGGTTTACTATCACGCAGTCCTTGGAGGGAAAAAAGCCTGCTACCTCTCTCAGCGTCGGACAATTCAAAGGTCTTTAACAGATGGGCTTTGAGCGCTGCATATTTCTCCGTAGCTGGAGGCCGTTTAAGGAGACCCACCACCCGGGTCACTGTTGAGTTACCGAGAGCCGACACAACGTAGTAGTACCGTGTTGCATCAGCGGTTATCTCCCGCAACGCGAACTGTGCCTCCGTCTGGGCAAACAACGCCGACGCTTCCCAGAATTCGGGGAGTTTGAGGGTAACAGCGTTTGCGGCCATGGTCGAGTCGTGTTTGCGAATACGCCAAGCAAACAAACGTCAGGGTCACCAGTGTGGAAGTTGCATTTAAAAGGAAAAGGCAATTCCTCAAGTTGAGCACACAAGTGTGTCACTCGTTTATTTTACATCTCCTGAAAGCTAACACAAGATGGCGCTGCCCACTGTATCTAACCAACATCCGGGCTTCACGTCATTAACAACCGCCAAACTCTTAAAGGGACCGTGATCCCGGAACAGTCACTACTAACAAAGGTGAATTATGAAACCACATTCAATACAACATTACATATTGTTGTTGGTTTCCCCCACCATTGTTCTATGCAATTGTATGTCCTATTTTTCTGTAACCCACATTGCATGTATCAATAGTTACCTAACGACTAACCCAGCATTTAACAAATGTCTTTCTGTTAGCATCTTAATTATTTTGCAGTATTGTATCCATAAACTATTAATTGGCAACTTCAACCGAGTGAAATATCTGTCTTGCATAATAAGGAACATTATAGAAAATATGTGTATGTGTGTCTATTGACCTCTGATTACATTGTTTTTCACAGGGTGTCCCTAAACATGCCATTGAAGAAGACTATGCCCAACAAGTCATGAAGAGCCTTGTCATCTATGGGGATGCAGCACAGGAAGGCTTGACTCCTGACAATGTGTTGATTGTCATAGAAGGGCAAAAAGTTCTGGAAGACTAAAAGTGTGGCAAATGCTTGCCTTCTGTTCATGATTATATATGTTAGTATTGGTTTGTCAACAATGACCTCTTTGAGTTGCTAAATAAAAGTGCTGTACTTTGAATGAAGCTGTTTTCTGTTTTGTTGAAGCTTTATGTTACAAATATAAAAAAATAATTTTATACAATGTAGTCTGAGTGTAAATGCCGCTCCAATTTTTTTTCAGTGAAGGCTGTTAAGAGTGGGTCAAACTGATCTTACGTTTCGTTCTTAGTGAAAGAGCGTCTTAAGCTAAGAACGACTCTGGGAAACACGTCATTCTTTCACAGCGCTCTTAGGGCGCTCCTAAGACGCTCTTAGCGCTTAAGAGTGTCTTAACGAATCTGGGAAATGCGGCCATTGTCAATAGAAATATGCTCAGCTTACTTAAAAGCTAAACTAAAAATACCTTTAAAATGCCTCAACATTGGTGGTATGAACTCTCCAAAGCATTTTGACAGGAGTGTACACACACACACACACACACACACACACACACACACGCACACACGCACAGATGCAGTGTGTAACACACTTGGAGCCACCGCCTGTCAGATCACACAGCTCCGCTCTGTTACATGAACAGAATAAGAGATCTGTGGAGAGAGAGAAAACAGTGTTTTTAGGCCAGTCTAGTTAAGACCTTACTGTCCCAGTTGAACAGAATCTACAGCTCACACTCTGAGATGAAAGCCGTGTGTGTGTGTGTGTGTGTGTGTGTGTGTGTGTGTGTGTGTGTCCTGTACACTCAGCAGTAGGTCTGTCTCACTGGGACAGATCTCAGTAAGAGTGGGAGAATTAATCTGCGTACTGTGTCTGAAGCGTAAGGCAGTCTTTCTGTGTGATGTCGGGAGAGGCAGCTTACTTTTAAAGCACTCTCGAGGCTCCATTAGGCCTCAACGTTATCGGGATACTTTGGACTTAATGTGCATGGTTGGCACCACTGCTTTTGACTGGCATGATCACACCAGCAAGCAATGGTAGTATTTGCAAAACCTTTGTGTGATTTCGTTCTGTCAAGCAGTTGCAAAAAGTGTCAAACAGTTCGGCCTAAAAGGGAACAGAGAGAACAGAGAGTCCAAAATTGTCATATCAGCTGTGTCATCATCTTAATATATAACCCGATGGTGAGCATAAACTGTTTTATTTTCACCTTTATTAAAAATATTGGATTTGACTATTTTTAAACCAAACAATCTTGGATTTGTATAAATAAAAGCTGAGACTCCTGTTGATCAAATGACCTCAATTGTTTTTTATGTGTGATGGTGTAAGTCCAATGATAGCCTAGGTGTCTTTTGATAAATGTTTCAATACTCAAGTGATAACAATAATTGTTAACTTTGGGCTGTTTTCTGTCCCACCTTCCTTTATTGTTAGCAACAAAGATCAGCTCAGAAGGTCATTTGCATTTTGTGCATATTTCTATTTTCACTTTCTATAACTGGAGGTGGACTCAGGCACTGTAAACTACCGTGTTTTTCCAGCAGAGAACACACTTTGTTTGCTTGGAACATACATTCTTTGTTGAAATCAGTTTCCTTCATTTCAAGAAATTTGTGTGGATGTAAATACAAAAAAATACAAATTGTCTCGATGGCTGTTAATAAAGTTTGTCTGTTTAGCAGTGCCCCTACCAATGCTGAAACCAAACCTACATCCTTGGTTTGCGTCCTCACTTACTTCTAACATATATAGTGCAACACAGTGGGACACCCCTAAACCCTCAGTAGTTAGGGTTTCCCCGCTCAGAACATCACCTCACTAACGTTAAGATGCACCATATAGAGTATGTTTAAACAGAGCCATTTTTCCTCCATGCAAACAAGCTTAAAAAATAACATAATATGTGCTGAATACTCTAAATGTTGACGACTGCTCTCTGTTTAACTAATATTATTATTATTATTATTTGTGCAACTTGGAACTGATCTAAACATAACACTAATAAAACCCTATGTAAATACAATACATAATTCTACACCAAATAAATAATATTAAATCAATAAAAAAATTCTGCCAAAATGCCAATATACAGTAACAGTATATTTTATATATATAAAATAAATATACAAACTTTTCCCAGTTGTGCAGTGAAAAAAAGACGAAAGAAATAAACATACTTTTTTTAAATAGTACTTTTTCACTTCTTTTGATGTCCTATTTTAAAATACTGCTGTTTCCTCTACCCGCACTACATCTGCACTGGATTTCTGAGTGTCCTGAATACATTTTTAAATAATGCCTGAATGAATAAATGTAAACCTTATGACTAGTATATGTATTTATTTTGAAAGCAAAGAATATTTAGGTAATATGTTCAGTTCTTATAATACATTTTATTTATATAGCGCTTTTCAAAATTTTCAAAGTCGCTTTACATGGTTAAAATCAACATAAAACAAGGACATCATATAAAATCACAGCATTAATTATACATTAAAATCTGATCTAAAAAGGTGCGTTTTGACTAGTGATTTAAAAGTTGTCAGGTTGGTGCAGTCTCCGATGGGTAGTGAGGTAGTGGGTTGGGGAGTGAGTTCCAGAGGGAGGGAGCGGCGATAGAAGAGGATGCTGTTGCAATAATGAAGTCTGGAAGTGATGAACGAGTGAATCAGAATCTCGGCAGTAGAGGAGGAGAGTGACAGACGCAGGCTGCAATGTTTTTGAGATGGAAGAATGCAGCCCTGGTGATGTTATTGACGTGACATTCGAAGGTGAGGTGACTATCAAAGATGATGCCGTGGTTACGGATGTGAGGGGAGGGGTACAGAGAGGAGTTGTCAATGTTAATGGTGAGGTTGTGGGTGGTTTTGGTGAGGGATTTGGGACCGATGATGATGAAGTCTGTTTTGTCACAGTTGAGTTTGAGTTGGTGAGGGTGGAGATTGTAGCAGGGGTGATGGAGGTAGTGTAAATGTAAAGTTGGATGTCATTGGCGTAGCAGTGGAAGCGGAGTCCATGACGGCGTATGATGTTGCCGAGAGGAAGCAGGTAAAGGATGAATAGCACCGAACCTTGGGGGACGCCTTGGGACAAACGGGCAGGGGAGGAGGTGCAGTAGTTGATGTGGATGAACTGTCGCCGGTCAGTTAGGTAAGATCTGAGCCAGGAAAGGGGAGTGCCGGTGATATTAATGGTGGATTGAACTTGGGAGAAGACGATAGAGTGGTGTCGAAGGCTGCAGTGAGGTCAAGAAGGATGAGGATGTTCGGGTGGCCGGAGTCTGAAGAGAGGAGGAGATTGTTGGTGACTTTCAGGAGGGCTGTTTCAGTGCTGTGTTGTGGGCGGAAACCAGATTGGAATGGTTCGTACAGCTTCTTGGAGGTGAGGTGGGTTTTTAGCTGTGAGGCGACAGCACGTTCCAGTATTTTTGACAGAAGAGGAAGATTGGATATGGGCAGGAAATTAGACATGTTGTCAGGGTTGATTCCAGGTGTCTTGAGGATGGGGGTGATTGCAGCCAGTTTGAGTATTTGGGGAACTGAACCGGAGCTGAGGGAGGAGTTGATGATGCGTATGAGTAGGGAGTAGGGTTGTCACAATACCAAAATTATGACTTTGATACGACAGCTGCCATTAATATCACAATACCGATACTTACGATACGATACTTGAATTTGATACGATACCATAAATACGATACGATACTGGTATATTTATCTATGATAGTAGTAAATAAAACATCTGTATAGTTCCCTTTTTGACCAACTTGTTTCTGCCCAGCTTTTTGAAGATTTGACAAATGGCATTAACATTAGTATTAGCATACAGCAAGATATTAATGAAAACTACATGGTGCCATCATAGGATTGATATGTAGGTCTATTTTCCGGATGACTATATAGTTATTTCCATAAGTATGAGCAATTGTAGATTATAATACTCCATACTACTACTACTGCTACTAATTTTACAGATGTGTGTTTGAGGTGAAAAAACCTAAAGCTATCATGTGGGTACATTAAAGATTGACACATAATTAAGGGGTAATTTCTCCCCTTTGTTGAAAAATGCACTTATTAATAATCTTGAACTGTGTGGCTCAAGATCCACCAGCATGTCACCATTTTGCATCAATTGTGTTTCATTTGCTGCACTTTTGTGTCCATTCTGACCTCATGATCATAAATGCTTGTAGTCAAACTAGGCTAATGCTACTCGTGGCTGTTTCTGCGTGAGCTTGGGGTTTTTCATGTTTATAATTACATTTGCTTACCTGTCGTTCATTAAACTCTTGAAAAAGTTCGGTCTGTCTGCTTGAAAGGTGCTTGGCCATGTTGGACGTGTTACCTCCCTTTGTCTGTGTTGCTTTAAAGCACGTTTTACAGACGGGTCTATCGGTGTCAGTTTGCTTTCCCTTACAGTCTGCACTGAATCCAAAGTATCTCCAAGTTACACTCCTGACGTCTTTTTTTTCTACAAGCAGAGGACGGTCTGCAAGAGCTCCTGAGCTCAGGCCATGTCTCCCCTGATCAGAGAGTGCTGCAGCTGCTGCTGCTCCACTGGAGAATTAAGACCCGCCCCCCTGAGCTCCATCTCCATACTCTCTCTGCATGCAGCATGAGAGAGAGCGAAGCAGTTTTAAGGAATTGCTATGTTGAGAAAGTACCGGTAGTTAAAATATGCAAAATCATATAGTTTTTAACGTACGGGTATCTCGGTACTTTGTTAGTATCGGTATACCGTGCAACCTTTGTAGGGAGATCGCCGGGAAACAGTTAACAAATGCGGATGGGATGGGATCCAGAACACAGGCGGTGTTTTATATTCCGACCATGAGATCGGATAACTGTGTTGGGGACAGAGGGGAGAACTGAGACAAGGACTGGGTAGTACATGGGGGAGAAACAGGTGGGTGGTGGGAGAGGCAGGGGAGGTGGTCAGGTTGCTGTAAATGTTGTCGATTTTGGTTTGGAAATATGACAGGAAGGCGTTACACTTGTTAACTGTGAAGGAAGAGGTGATGTTGTCGCTGGGTTTCAGGAGTTTACGGATGGTGGAGAAGAGAGTCCTGGGGTTGGTGGAGCCAGAGTGGATGAGGTGCGAGTAGTAGGTGGACCGGGCTTTAGAGAGGGCATGTTTGTAATCCTGAAGGTGGTCTGTGTAGGCTTGGTGATGGACTGTTAACCCGGTTTTCTTGTAAAGTCTTTCAAGCTGGCGCTTACGGGATTTCATTTTATGAAGTTCAGGAGTATACCAGGAGGCCGAGTGTGTGAAAGAGACCGTTTTTGTTTTAACAGGAGCCAGGTGATCCAAACAGGAGGAAAGCGTGTTGTTGTAATTGTTAGTGAGGTAGAAGGGGTTATCAGACAGTGGGGGAAGGGAGGCAGACAGTTTACTGAAAAGGGAGGCTGAGAGAGCTGAGGGGGAGATGGATTTGAGGTTTCTGAATGAGATGCTGCGTTTTGCTTTTGGGATGGGGGTGGAGGTTTCAATGTCCAGGGTAATTATTAAGTGATCAGAGATTTTGAGGGTAAAGCTGGAGAGGTGGTGTATCATAAGACCAGTGGAGCAGACCAAGTCCAGGGTGTGACCACGGCTGTGAGTAGGGAAGTTGATGTGTTGTGTGAAGTTGAAGGATTGCAGTAATTCCAGGAATTATATAGCTGGTTTCGAGTTGGTGTCGTTGATGTGGAAATTAAAGACAAACATTTAAAACAACTATAGACACATAACGAGTAGACATTTAAAGTAACACAAGTAGGCGTCAGAAATAAGTGGATTAAAGTGCATGTGCCGTTAATATTGCCCGTGTCTTAAGCCTTGGGGGGCGAAGGGTTAAAGGGGTTGTACTTTTTACAGCTTGTGGATAGAAGCTGCCCTGTAGTCTGTCTGTGCATGTTGCAATTGTTCTGTACCTCCTTTCCGACGAAAGGGGAGCAAAGAGTGCATTCCCAGGGTGGGTGGGGTCTCTGGAGATGCAGCTGGCTTACCTACAGAGCCGGCCAGCGTATAGGTCGCTGAGGGGGGGTAGTGTGGTCCCAATGACTCGTTCTGCCATCCTCACCACCCGCCGCAGAGCTCTCCTGTTTTCCACTGTGCAGCTAGCAAACCACACAGTGCAGCAGTAGGTTAGGAGGCTCTCAATGGTCGCCCAATAGAAGTTTATCAGCAGGTGTTGACGAAGGTGAACCTGCTTCAGCTTCCTGACGAAGTAAAGCCTCTGCTGAGCCTTTCACCTGGTGGGAGATATTTTTGGACTAGGCGAGGTCCGATGAAATGTGGACTCCGAGGTATGTGAAGCAAATCGGGGATACATAACAGGTTTGGTTTGGTTCTTGTATACAAAATTCACTATCCAAAAGTGCTGGTGTAGCACCCTAAAATATTTATGTCTCGCTGATTTAATATGGCTGTGTCCTTTTTCAATATTTTACTTTACTTTGTGTTGTCATTCCAATGTTTGAGAAAATGAATTACCCTGTAGAAGAGACCGCTGTCTCTTTAAGAGAGGAGTAGGAATGTATTTTCCACTCTTCTTGGCGTCGAACATAGTATAGATAATAATACAAATGAGTTTTCAAATATATTGTGCAAAATATTTTTTCATATTGGTTGGGAAAATTGTGTCTTTCCCAAACTTTGGTCATGACTAGTCCCTAATGGACTGTGCAAACCTACGCCCTTGACACAAACAGAAGACACCAATCCAGTAAAATGTGAAAATATGTAATGTTATCACGAATAATAGTTATTGCTATATTAAATTAATTTACAAAGATAAAGCAGACATTTAAAGTATATGTGTTCATACACCAAGGGGTAACATAATGCAGCATAAAGGTCATAAGGACAACTGTTCATGAAATGAACTGTTCATATCGCTAACGCGCTGATTACATTTATTTTGTATAGCCCAAAATCACAAATTACAAATTTGCCTTAATTGCTTTACAAACTGTACACATACAACATCCTCTTTCCCGGGACCTCTCATTGGTTCAGGAAAACTCCCCCAAATAAACTTTCATTGGGGAGCAAAGAAGGAAAAGGAGTAACTGCTGAAAATTAAGTCCACATATGTGTTGTCCCCCCAGGCAGCCCTTGGTTTCCATTGCAGTGTTAAACAGTTACTGTAGGCTCAGTGCAGTTTCTTGGGTTGCTTTACAATCAGCCCTGCTGTTTATCCAGTGGCAGTGTATCAGGTCATGTTTACTGCCACCAGATTAGCTTCCAGTAGACTTTAGAGTGCGTATAGGTGACGAGCTGGCGAGCTTGCAGACTTATGTGTGTTTAAACCATCCATAAAATCAACAACAACATGTCTTCTGCCAACTGCTGTCATCCAGGGTTATTCAGCTAGCTCGAAGGAAAAATCTGAGATTCAAAACTTTTTCTCTGTCTGTATCAGGAAAGAATGTGGCGGGGAAATCTTCTGCAGTTCTTGCCAATATTTCTGCATCCTAGTGACGTGACAGTGATGGGTTTTGTTCAACCCTCCTATGAAAAGGACCCTACAAATGAAACACATTTTCTTTTACCTTTTCTACTTAATCTGTTCTATTTGTTATTGATTGGTTTGACGCTCAAGGAAAAGCTTGTTTTGAAACATTGTATCACGTCCACCTTGTCAAAAACACTAAGCTATGTTTTCTGCAGCTCTGAACACCGGCAATCCTCTCGCCAACTCTCACTCATGGTTCTACTGTTGTCTTCTGGCAACAAACAAGTCACATGACACAATACCCAACAGCCGGAACAAATGATCTCTCTCAATACTGGACCAATTTCTGATTTAGTTTTTAGTCAACTAGACACTAAAACATTGGAAATAAATATGGTCCAGGCTGGAAAGGCAAATGTTGCACGTAAAGATTGAGTAAAGCCTTCGCTATACTATTGTTGTCAACAGCTGTGATGTGAACAATGGAAATATATCAATGCTGTCATCTTCAGGCCTCCATTCTACGTGGCTCAACTCAGCCAACCTGAGCAAGCGTGTTACAGCCTCTGAGTTTACTTCAGGTCATCAGACAAATGCACGATAGTAATGGACTTACACACAAGCTCTTCAGTGAACGGAGAAGTTGAGGAGTGAAGGTGATCCTGGATCAGAGAATTTACAGGCGTGGAGGATAAAGACATGAGAGGATACTAAGTCAGGTTAAACCAAAACCACAACACAGTAAGAAAATCTACTTTTTGCTTTTGTTTTTTGAATTTTGCTTTTGGTAAAAAAAAATATTTCAAAATGTATCCAATTTCTTTGTTTTGTTTTTGGTCAAAGTTATGTGTCAGACTTGAATTACAGTTGTGACAAATTACTTCAAGTTTCAAGTTAGTTATTGTCTCATGCACAGCAATTTCAGAAGCAATTTTCGGAATAGTATGTCTTCTTTTAATTCTTAATAGCTATGAATAAAAGATGATAAAAATCTACGACAGGAAATAGTCCATGATTTAAAAGTTAGAGATATGATTATTTATTTAAAGAAAATGTATATATATATTTGTGGTTAACTAATTGTAAACAAGGATGTAGTAAATGTACATGTAAATGTATATATGTATATCTATCTATATGTATATATATACATATAGATAGATATCAGGCTTGGACAGAGCTGAAAAAAAATAACTGATTAATCGCTTGATTTTTCTAAGATTAATCGCATTATGCGCCAAATTCAGTAATGAACTAAAAGTAGTGTATTGCAGCTTTTATTTTAAATTACTGTTATCAGAACAATATAACAGCACATACATACATATATAGTTTATGAATTTGATTTCTTTTTTTTTCTCTGAAAAGGTACTGTTCAGTAGTAAGTGTCCCTGTGAGTGACAAACCACTGCTTCTTTGGTCCATGTTCAGTCTGTTGCTTACCTTAAAGATGTATGTTGAAGACAGGCAATTACTTCACTTCATACAGAAGCAATAAGTGCTTTTCATGTTTTCAATTCAGTTAATTTTTTCTTACTTAGTGTGAAAAGTCCAGTCTGTGTTGTCTTGAAGAAGTGCACTGAAGTCTGGTTGAATGAGGTGGAGATGTGAAGGACAGCTGACAGGTATCAGCGGCGGCTTTGCTTTCACGTGAGGCTCAAGTTGGCAAATCGTCCGGTGAGGC
>NW_027175931.1:13911622-13916622 GCF_023055335.1 Clinocottus analis | reverse complement strand
AACACACACAGGACAGCGCAAGACAGAGCAAAACAAAATAGGACAAGGCACAATACAAAACATAGGAAGGCACAAAACAAAGCAAAACAAGGCACATAACAAACACGAAGAGCAAAAACAAAAAAGGCACATATAAGCAACTTAGGTAGGTATCTCAAAAAGGCACCCCCCCCCCCCAAAAAGAAGAAGAAGAAGAAGAACGGGAAATGATAAACTACAGGATTGTAACAAAATCTTCCCCCTCCAGAAACTCTATAAATGAGCCCCAAATGTTGGCAAATGTATTATATTTCCTTTTAACTACATAAGTGAGTTTCTCAAGGGGAAGGCAGCGCAGCATTCCCTCTATCCACCTTTGTTTGGTCGGCCTGTGAACAGATTTCCAAGCCATTGCAATGTTATGTTTAGCTTCAAAAAGCAAAATTTTACCATCTTTTTGTTTTTGTTAAGTGTACAGTTGACTGGTAAACACCCAAAGAGACACAGCTTTGGACACAAAGGAAGCCGCTCTTTGATACAGAGAGAAACTATTGAAATAATCTCTTTCCAGAAATCCTGAATGAGGGTGCATTCCCAGAGGCAATGAAACATACTACCTTTATGTATTTGACATTTAACACATGTATTCGGTGTATTGGGTTACATGTGATGCAGTAGTTCTGGAGTTATGTTCTCAGCCATTTATATTGGAGAAGCTTGAAGCTTGAGTTTATTGTTGAAACCTGACCCTGTAAACATAAGTCCTGCCACTCTTCTACAGTAATTTCATTATTTTGATCAGAACAACATGCTAGCCTTTTGTCATCTGAGGATTCTTGCAGCTATGATGGTCCGATAAAACTTTGAAATCAGTCCAGCTGATTCGTGATGATTTAAAGCAATCTTTTCTAAAGAATTTAGGTAGGGAGGATTTATAGAGTTCTGTGTCTTAGTTATGAAGTTTCTTATCTGGAGATATTTGAAAAAATGTGTTGTAGCTATACTAAACTTAAGCTTGATTTCATTAAAACTTAAAAGAGTATGACTATCATAATCATATAAATCTGAAATCTTTGCAAGACCTCTGTCTGCCCATAACTTAAAACCAGGGTCGTTAGTACCTGGTGTAAAGTTTATGTTCCCTCCAAAAAGGTGAATAATGGGATAGAAGAGTTTTTTCTCCAAGATAACCTAACACCTCATACCATACTGTCAGCGTGTTTTTAACAAAGGGGTTTGCAGTGTGTTTCTTTAAAGTGGCTAAGTTTGCTGAATAGAGGTAGAGATATAAGGGGATTTTGGAAGTTGTGGTTTTCTCCATTCTTATCCAGTACAGCATTGATGGGTGCTCATACCAATATGAGGCTGCTTGTAATTGGGCAGCCCAATAATATCCCTGGAGGTAAGGGAGTTTCAACCCACCTCTGTCATGAGGTAAATACAACAGGGTCATACGCAGTCTTGAGTGTCTATCATTCCAAATGTACTTACAAAAAAGCTGCTTCATTTTAATAAAAAAATTAGGAGGAGCAAGTGGAATGAATTGAAAAAGGTACAGGAATTTAGGAAGAATATTCATCTTCAGAATATTAATACGTCCAATCATGGAAATTGGCAAAGATTTCCATCTATTAATGGATCCAACTACTGACCCAGTCACAGGGTTATAGTTAGTAGATACCATGGTTTCTATTGTAGGCGTAACACCGAGATATGTAAAGCTGTTCACAATGTTCTGAAATGGTGTATTTAGTGGTGGAGTTAATCTCGCAGATTTTTTCAAGAATAGGATTGTAGACTTGGATGCATTGACTTTATAACCTGAGAAACTACCATATGTTTCTATTAAATTAAATAAGGAAGGAATTGATTGTTTCAAGTCTGTCAAGAAGAGCACTATATCATCAGCAAATAATCCTATTTCATTGTCAACATCATAGATTGTGATACCAGTTATTGTACAATTGCCTCTAATTGCAATTGCTAGAGGTTCAATGGCCAGGACAAAAAGAAGAGGAGATAGGGGACATTCTTGTCTTGTGCCTCTACAAAGAGAGAGTTTTTTTGATACCATATAATTGGTCATTACTGAAGCACTTGAGTTATGGTATAGGAGTTTGATCCAACTAAGGAAGTAGTTGCCTATTCCAAAGTGGTTAAGCATTTCAAATAGGTATTCATGCTCGACCCTATCAAAGGCCTTTTCGACATCAAGTCCTATTACAACCACATCAGGTATTTCTTTCTTAACATAAATAATGTTCATCATTGTACCGATATTGTGAGAGCCCTGTCTTCCTTTAATACATCCATTTTAATCAGAGGCTACAATAGATGGCAAATGTTTCTCCAACCTTCTGGCAAGGACTTTTGCTATTATTTTTGCATCATTATTGATTAAGGAGATGGGGCGGTAGGATTCACATTTTGTGGTGGGTTTACCTGGTTTTAGTATTAAAGTTATAAGAGCGTTCCGCAAAGATATGGGGAGCTAATTTTTTTCAAGTGATTCTTCAAACATTTAATAACGGAGTCAGTAGTATGTCCTTACATTTTTTTTTATAGATTTCAATAGGTACGCCATCGGGTCCTGGAGCTTTACCTCCTTTCATACTGTCTATGGCCTCTGACAATTCAGATATTACAATAGGTGAGTCAAGTTCCTGTTTTGCGCTTTCCCCAAGGAATGGTATTTCTAGATGACTTAAGAAGCTGTAAAGCGTGTGAGATGTAGCTGGACATTGTGATGTGTACAATTTAGAATAAAACGTTTGGAAAGTGTTATTTATTTCTTGAGGGTTAGTAATTAATGTCCCTTTCTCCAATTCAATTTCTAAAATTGATCTTTCGTTTTGCATTGACTTTAACCACCAGGACAGAAGTTTACCTGCTTTTTCTCCTTGATCATAGAATGTTTGTTACAGTTTCATTATGCTATATAATGCTTTGTTTGTGGATATTTCGTTATACTGCGCTCTAAGAATGGCTAGTCTCTGTCTGGTCTCACTTGAATCATTAAGATTAATTTCTGTCTCAAGTGCTTTAATATCTTTTTCTAGCTCCATCAATTTTAGGTGTTGTTCATTAGATATGCTGCTAGTATAGCTGATCATTTGACCACATATGTAGGCCTTAAATGACTCCCATCTTATAGACGCTGATGTTTGATTCGTGTTGATTTCAAAATAGACATCAATACTGGTTTCGATAAATTTGAAAAACTCGTTATAATGTAGCCATCGTGGGCTCAGTCGCCATATAGTGGAACCTTTCTTGGCCGTTTTGACAGTGTAATTGACTAGTACTAAAGCATGATCTGAAATGACGATACTTTTATACAATGAGTCGATCACATTAGGTATCATAGATTTGGAAATGAGGAAATAACCTATACGGGAGTAAGAATTATGTGTAGCAAAGTGACATGAATATTCCCGTCTGGAAGGGTTTTTATGTCTCCAGATATCACAAAGATTTAATTTACACATAAAATGTTGTATTATTTCCCTACTCCGCGTATGTGAGGTATCCACAACTGATAATTTATCCAGTATAGGATTAAGAGTACAGTTAAAGTCTCATGCCATACAAATGTGGCCATGCAATGTTGATAAAGTCAGAAACATGTTATTATAAAACTGTGTATCATCATTGTTAGGACTATATAGACATATTAAATTAACAGTTTAGCAACCAGCTTTTAGATAATTGAAAAATAAAAAATAAATAAGTCGGGCATGTGTGAGCGGGCTTACGGAAAAAATGCATGTCAATACAAATGGAACGATGTTAATTTTAATTTGTGACCTTCGTATGACACGGTATTTGAGCAGTTAGCATATATGAATGGACATTAGCCAAGTCATAGTCTGTACATGTCCTATGTCAATAATAATCTTAACTCGCGATTAATTCAATTATGGACTCTTATAGACAATTATAGATTCAACAGACTCTCAGAATTTAACATTCCACAATGAATAGATCGTCTCACCATTCTGCCAAAGTTGTCTGATAATCATTACTCTTCAGGTGATGATCCCCAGTATGTATCATGATCGCTGTTGTTCCCCTTCTTAATCTCCTGGATGAATTCTTCGGCTTGGGATGGTGAAGTGAAGGTTTTATCATGTAGAATTCAAAGTTTTGCTGGTCACAAAAATCCATACACCATATGCATTTGGTTCTGTTTCACTCCGTCAAAAAGTTTCCTCTGTCTTTGGACCTCAGCTGAGAAATCCGGGAAGAACATAACATGGCCACCGTCAGTATTGATTACATCTTTAATACGTGCTGCTTTCATAACTCGGTCTCTGTCTTCGTAGGTCAGGAATTTCACCTGAAGAGTCCGTGGTCGTGTTTTCCCAGGACCCTGCTGATTCTCGGTCTGCAGTGGTGTTCTCCCCAGCCTGGAGGCTTGCTCCACGATTACCGGTTGTTGTTGTTCCCTTGCTTCGATGTCGAGGGCCTTGTGTAGCCATGTGGTTAAGAATGCATGCGCATCTCCGCTCTCCGCTCTCTCGGGTAATCCAACCAGTCTTAGATTGGAGCGACGTTGTAGGTTTTCCATCTCTTCCATCCGCGAGGTGAGTTTGTTGACTCTTTCCCACGTAGTGTCGGCTTGTCTTGTTTGCAAAGTGATGTTGTCTTCCGCCGTGCTAATGCGGGTTTCTACTTCTGTCAGTCTTTCAGAAAATGTCCCTAGAGCTTCTTTTATCTCTCGGTTGGAGGAGATGACTTCATGTAGTTTTGTGGAAAAATCATCCCTCATTGACTGCATGGCCGTTAGACTCTGGTTGTTATTGCTGCTAGTCTCCTCGTGAGTTAGTTGAACAGTAGCTACCTCTTCCGTGACTTCTTCGTGTAGGTTATCAGAGTCTGTCTTTTTATCCTCTTTCAGAGATTAACCTTTCCCACGGTTTTTCAACATCGTGGAATGTTTTAGGTTACAAATAGCTTGACTTAGTAAAGTATATTCATTTTCGCCGGAGCCTCGCTCAACATGTCTGCTCAGTTGTGCA
>NW_027175931.1:13894122-13906622 GCF_023055335.1 Clinocottus analis | reverse complement strand
CACTACATGTTATGATTGACAGTCCCAAAGAAAAAACAGCAGGTAAATAATGAGTGAGTATGCATGAGAACTGACTGTCAGATGGGCTGAGGCATGCAAGAGTCTGGTCTTCCAACTGAATTTACTAGAGCTCCATTAGTCCTCCTGGCTGATGCATGCAGAATAACTGTAGAAACATACAATTCAATACATCATTAAGGGATGGGGCCTGATGTATGGAAAACGCTGCGATCTTTCAGCCGGGAGACTGCTGTGTAAAATGAGAAGTCAGTGTTGATGTTTGAAGTTGAAGTTACGTGATAAAAACATTAACATTAACGTTGAAGCATATTAGAAGCAGAAGCCAAATGCTGGTAAGCCAGTTGCTGCTAGATGGGCCTGACTCACCAACCAAAAATATCCAGTAAATGGCTGGTAGATTTGGGAATCCACTTCCCACTGGGCATGTTGACTAGGACATGAGTATCAGACACCAAACTAAAACGACGCTGTTGGATTTCCTGTTTTTAACTGTGGAGTTTAAATCCAGCTAAAATCTTTAAAGATCAGAAACCAAAGTTTCTGTTTGTGTCTCTCGTCCAGCTGTTTGAACTTCCAACTTTTCATTCTCTATTACCTTACCCCTGTGCGTGCGTGCGTGCGTGCGTGCGTGCGCGCGCGCACGTGTGTGTGTGTGCGCCAGGCCATGCGCTGGAACTCAAGATCGCCACAAAACAAAAGTAGGACTAATCTCTCTCTCTCTCTCTCTCTCTCTCTCTCTCTCTCTCTTATACACACACACACATACACACACAATTCATGTGAGTGTGTGTGAGAGAGAGGAGCACTGAAAGCAGAATGCTCCTCTAACCCTGCCCCCCTTTCCTTCCGCCTCATCCCCTCTTCTTCCCGCTCTGCCTTCATGTCATCCTTGTGCCCCTCTTTCCCTCTTCTTCACCCTACTTTCTCCTTTATTCCTCTCATAGAGTTCCATGTCCTTACATGCACTCGTGTCTCTTCCATCTCCATCCCCTTTCTTCCTCTGTCATTCCTCTCATTTACTGTTACTGTCCACTTTTTCTCTTCCTCTTCCTTTACCCATTTCTTTTTTCTTTCTCCTCTTCCTCTCCTCCCACTACTCCTGTTCCCCTCTCTTCATCTTCAAATTTGTCTCAGGGGGCTTTACAATCTGTCCAGCCCAGGAATTCCATCATTTCTTCCTTCTGTCCACCTCTTCTGTCTGCCACCTTGCTTCTCCTCTTCGTCCCCTTCTCCTCCTCTCACATTTCCTCCCTCGCCCTTGCAGACTTGTCTACCTGATCTCCCTGTTTTACTCCTCATCTACTTTCAGTTCATGCTTCACTTCCTTTCTCTTCATCTTATCTTTCTTTCGACTTCTTCTAATGTTTACTGCTCTTTCTCCTTTACCTCCATCTCATCCTATTCTGTTATCTCTCTCTCCTCCTCCTTACCTCCAACTCATCATCCTCTTTTCTTTTGACTTCTTCATGCCCCTCTTCTTCATTTCTTCCTCCCTCTTGTCTTCTTCTGCTATTTCTTCCTTTCCTTCCATCCCTCCCACCCCTCCTCCTCTTCCCCATTTCCTGATCTCCGTCTTCCCACCCTCCTTTCCCTAATCTCACATCTTTTCATACCTTCTGCTTCATCTCTCCCCTCTAATGCACATCGTTTTTATGCTATTTTATGTTCTTTTAAGCCTTACTCATCCTTTCTCTGTCACACACACACACATTGCTTCTACCATTTGCATGTTTTTATTTTCTTTTTCCTGTCTGAAATAATTGTAAAAATTCTCTCAACCTTGCTTGATTCTCCTTTTGTCATTTTCTTCCTCCCCTCCTCCTTGACCCAACTCAATCTCTCCCTCTGTTATTCCACCAGTCAACATTGATTAGATATCAAAGTTAATCCCAGCTAAACTCCTCCGCTTATAGCGTGCTTGCTCAACCAATCACAGAACCACTTGCTGCCAACAGGGGCATCCTGAACTGTGTCCTGATTGGCCAACGGTGGCTGCATGGTGCCGCACGGGCGCACCATACGCCTGGAAATAGGCAAGCAGGGATGGATGAGCAGAAAATTTATTTGACGGGTATCGCTGAGACACATACACACACACCCTAACCCTTGACATACACATAAGCGTGCTCTAGAATACACACGCACATGCACGCTTACTCACTTGTAGCTTAGCATAAAGAGGCACACAAAGACTGTATCCTCTTCACACACAAATAAGGGAAACTGTGCATTCAGCATTCACATTGGACCAGTTGAAAAATAACTCAAATGACTGAAATGTTCATATACTGGGAACAAAAACTTTACATAGAAATGTACATGTTAAATGTACATAATTAAGATTTTTTTTTATCATTAACACATTAGTCAAAACTGAAGTCTCATTTTTAAAACTCTTCATACATCAGTGAACCAGAAGCCTGTTGGGACCAACTACTTTATTTGTCTTTCTCTTATCACTTAAAGCATTTCTCCGCACCTATCTTTTCGTTTCCCCTCTTCACAAGAAAAGCCCTGCAGAGAGCGCAACCGAAATACACAATACAATTGTTTGTAGCGAACTATCACAAATAGTCTGGCGTGTAAACTCACTCAAGTAAAGAGTGTACTCTGCTGCATTAAAAATTTCCTTCAAAATAAAAGCACAGGGTTATATTTGCCAATGCAAAGATCTGTGACTTACTGAAAATGGGTCTGGCACCAATGTGGTGAGTGACCAGGTGAAGGGCGTTATGCTGATGAGGAGGGAGTGGTGCTGGACTGTGACACTGTGTACCTAAGGCCCTGTTTACGCGAGGGGAAAATGCATATATATTCATGCGGTTTGGCCTTTCGTTTACACGAAAACAGATTTTATCACGGTAAACGATCATTTCCAAAAACTCCGGCAAAAGCGGAGATCTATGAAAACTCTGTTTGCGTGTTTGCGTGTGCACTCGGTCAAACAGGTCCTCAAACGCGACTAAAAATGAATCACGTCATATATGAGCGTCCTCTGTTTACAGTTTGGTTGCTGATCACGGGGCTCAGTGGCGTATTTATGCGGTTTCATGTAAACAGAAACTTTTTGGAAAACGATCATGTGTGTACGACGTTGTTTTTGAAAACCGAGGGCCAGAAATATTCGTTTCCGTAAATACCCAGCTTTGTGAAAATGTGGCATAAGTCAAAGTTCACTAAGTTTTATTATTTAACTTAGGTATCCTGATCAAAGCATTATTTACCATACTTATATTTTGTGATAAACATTTACTTCAACCACAAACCATTATTATTTCCTGAGCTCTGAAATGAAGACACGATGCATGTAACAAGGAGTGGTGGTCTACTTTGGACGCACACCACCTCTCCAGTGTTGCATTGCGTTTTTAGATCACATCATAGTTTAAACCCCCAAAATGAAGTAACCAAACGTTCAGCACGCAGCAGCTTTTTGTCTCGTAACTTCCTGTTTTATTTTGAAGCCTAACTCTCCTCTCGTTTCAGGTCACTTGTCCTTCCTCATGTGTCACTGGTCTGATTGTCTCCCCTGAGCCCTGATTGTTTCCACCTGTTTCCCATTAACCTCTTGTGCTTTTAGTCTGCTTCTTCCCTTTGTCTTGTGCCAAAGTGATTGTCCCTGTCTGTGCGCCTAAGCTATTAGCTACAGCCAAAGTCATTTTTGCCAAGAGTTTGTTTTTGCTACACCACGTAAGTTGTTTTCGGAGTCCTCCTTGGAGAGTCATTTTTTGTTTGCTAAAGTTGTTTTGTAGTCTCGCTTGGTTTCGTGTTATTTTGTAATGTTTCCTTCCCTCCTCTTGGGAGCGCTTTTGTGTTAGTTAGTCAGTGAGGGTTTTGTTTTTTTTGTTTTTTTAAATAGCAATTTGTTTATCACCCATCCAAAAGGATCTGAAACCAATAAAAGCATGCTTGTACGTGATTCCCTGCATCTGAATCCTCACTTTAGTCCAGAGGCCTGTCTCACGAAGCTGGGTTAACATACTCGGGGTTTCCCTCAGTTATCCAACTGCACTTAACCAGATGTTTGTAGTCTAGCTTTTTGGTCTCACGAAGCCGGTTATCAACTTGTTAAGTCAACCCAGAAGTGTATCCTCTAGATCTGTGCTTGTGCACATAAAAGGGGCGCAGTTAACGCCGTTTGACCAATCGTTCATCATGGAGAAGCCGCAGAGAAACGTATTTTACAACGGAGGAGCAAATTACGAGCTTAAGACTGTACGAAAAATATAGAGAAAGCATAAAGCAACACTGCTGCAGAAGCCACAAGGAATCGTGGGAAAAAAAAACAGCAATTCTGTCAATGCATAAATTACTGGGATTGTAATATTAAATCAGTCTCAAATGTATGTTCTTTTTATTACGTTTTCGTTTAAACAATTTAACCTCATTTCAGGTGCAACCCCAGTGGTGCTAAAAGAACATGGGAGCAAGTTAAAACGAAATACAAGAACATAGTTCAAAGCGGTCAGTGAGTTTATTATAATATCTTTCAGGCTACATGTATGATGGATGATTTTGCAGGGCACGAAACACACGCTCTCTGCGGAGCACTGCTCTTACTATACGTGCGCCTTCCTCAACGGGATTCTGTAGAACTGGGCAGGCCATTTTTCCAGGACAATGATTGGCCAGTAGGCGTCTTGTATCCCCGCTGAGATCTTATCCGGGAACTTAACCTGCTCCGGAGCAGGTTAGGCGTAAGTTAGCGTAAGTTACCGGGGAAACGTACCCCGCTAAGTGAACCAGCTTCGTGAGATGGAAAACCCAGAGTTAATCCAGAAGTTACCTCGCGTAGCGGAAATCCAGCTTCGTGAGACAGGCCTCCGGCCTGACACGCCTTACTCAAGCTCCATTGTTAACGTAGGTGGTTGGCACTTGGACAAAGCTTCTGAGACAAGATAAGAGACCAAGATCTGTCACTGACATTCACCAAGAAGGTTTTTAACCCAAACCATGATCCCTCCCCAACGATAGCCGAGTGCGTTTTGTGCCTAAAAGCAACCAAACCCTTACTGTAGAAGCAGCCAACACATTCTTACTCTCAACTCATCAAGTATTGTCTCCTAATTAGTACGCCTTGGCATCGGATGTTGACGGACCTGTAAATGTAAGCTTGTTACATCCATCCTCACAGGCAACAAAATAACTTGGTAAGGTACAGACAAAGAGCGAGGTTGTTAACTTGAATTACTTGTGATTCACATCTCCATTTGAATCATTTGACAAAGACTCACATGATTCACGAAACTAACGACAAATTAGGTCACACATGCTAAAAGGGGCTTTTTTTGTGTCATTTTCTGATTCCAATGGAATTGTGAAGAAATACTCTTCAATACATTTTCATTTCCATTTGTATATGTGCAATAAAACATCAGTCTTCACAGAAAATTCATTTAGATTCGGACAACAAAACTACTTATGTTTAGGAAAAGACTTATATACTTAGTTAGGTTTAGTCAACAAAATCCCTTAGGTTTAACAGTAAAGTGTCATAACTAATGATGGAAGTTACATGACAAAAACACCAACGCTGACTTCAGAGAACAAACAGCGGGTTTGTTTGTTTTGGCTGAAAGATCACTGGTTGTATTATTTTAGAAGACAATATTAACCTGTTTGGTGTTTTTAGGATTATCATTACAATGTTTTAAATGAAGTGTCTGTATGTATTACACAGAGAATAAATGCAGAGTGTCTGTGATGCTCGCTAACACACATGCTCATTACTCACACACCTTCACACAAAGCTCATGAGGTGTTTGCCCTAATGCGTGGCAATAGCATGAGTGGGAGGGAAGAAACCTGTGTGTGTGTGTGTGTGTGTGTGTGTGTGTGTGTGTGTGTGTGTGTGTGTGTCCTGGTCGTTCACAGCTGCCTGCTCAATGCAGAGCTAAGATAACAAAAATGACTTCACTGTCAAATATCCCACAAATCCCTCTGCCTTTGTGTGTGTGTGCGTGTGTATGTGCAGGTACATTTGTGTGTGTGTGTGGGTACATGCTCCATTCACATAACGTCATCCTCAGTCCCTTTCTTAATGTCTTAGCATTTAAGTAAATACAATGTCATGTAAAATAATAATATAATATCACAACATAGCCTACTAATAAGAAAATGAACAGTGTCTTTCCATTTACACTCACTGTATCTAACACATTTATTATCCACAACCATACCAATGCCATACCATTTACTTCTCTCATCACCACAAGTTCTAACAACAAGCTTAATTGAAATTCTAGACGAGCACATTTGCTAATTGTTGTATCTCTAAAGACAATTCTCACAATGTAATAAGCCCAACACAATTTGCTTTCTACTGTGCCCATTTACAAATCCAACAAACATTCATATTCCCTACTGGCACAAAACCTTTTCCATTTGGTATCCCCAAATAATTCCTAACAATGTATTGCCTCGAACACTATTTTTAGTACCATTCAGCAAGCCTCTCGCCATTTTTTTTTTATAGCCGTAACCATCAATCTGTTTAGCTCTCTATCTACGTCTGTCTGTGTTTCTGGTGTATCCAGCCCTTTTCCTCTGTCTGTCTGACATCCCAGTGACGGTTATTCATTACCCAGGAGCCCCTGCTTTAGCAAGGCATGCCAAGGCTGGTCGCTCTGTCCTCAGGCAAACTCCCTCTCTGTCATTACCCCCTCTTCCTCACTCTATCGATGCCTCTATCTCTCTCCACTCGCTTAATGCTGCTGTCTGGCACTGTCTCATTGCTTCCTCTGTCTTTCTTTCTGTCTGATGTTTTCTGCCCGCCACTCTCCATTCTTGTTTTTTCTTCTGTCCGTGTTTCTGTTTACACACACACAAGCACCAATAGACACACAGACACAGACACACACGCACGCATGCATGCACACACACACAAACACACACGCATTCTGGTGACATCCAGACGACATTGGACGGTTGTGTGTGTTTGTTTTTTTTGCTTGTGTGTGTGTGTTTACAACTGTGTGTTTGTCCTTATCTTGTACATACCGTACGTGTCTTTATTTGATAGACAGACATACAGATAGATTCACAGACGGACAGACAGATTCATCTTGTCACAGATATATTTTCAAAAACTGGCCAGAAAAAGAAAAGCTGCTTTGAAGAAATGGAATGATAAAGCTATACAAGAATGAAGGTGGAGCCGAGGTTGAGATATTGTGATGGAGGTGTGAGATGTAATCAAGAGAGTTTATGAAAGGGTGATGATGGAAATACATGCAACGGTGAAGATAGGACTGCAGAATGAGGGGATGAGGTGGAAAGAGATTTAAGATGGAATTAAAGAATATTTGTCAACTTTGCCCTAAAGGTGTGTGTGTGTTGTGTGTGTGTGTGTGTGTGTGTGTGTGGGAGGGAGTGGTGGGAGTGCATGTGAATGTGCGTGTGCATGCATGTGTGCAATTACAGCCACTTACAGCCGTGGAGCTTAATTAGTCTTCAACAACACACTCATAAGCTTGGTTTGAGCTACAAGGCCAAAACAGGATCTTCTGTTTTTCACTGCAAGTGGGGTAGTCTACAGAGCCAAGCATCGCTGGGATAACTCATAAGTTATGTTTAGCGCTGCAGAAAAAAAATAGTTTAAATAGCGATGAGACGATGAACAACGTTTCAATACCGTCAGTGAGTAGCAGAACTTTACAACAACCAGTTACATCACAGAGTTTAGCTAGACACTTAACCACAAATTGCTCTCGCAAGCTGTGCCTGCGGTGTGTGAATAATTAGTTAGTCCTAATGGGCAGGTGACCCCTTACATAGGATGCAAGCCGATGGCTAAATCTCTGAACTCATGAGTTTGAAACGGCAGCCTTCCAACCAATGATTAATGCCACCATGATGTTGTCAACTTCTATGCAATGCTCAAACACTGATGAAAACCAACTCAACAGAATTACAACCAATTAACTTCAAATTTACAACATTCCTTTTGTAATTATTAAGTGATAAAACAGCAAAACATTTCAAAAACAGTAACAGTCTTTATCAGAGGAATACAAAATATGTATTAGAGAACAATGATTTGTATTTCAATATGACAGTTATTACTCACATCTGACTGAAAACAGTAAACATTTATACTCTTAAAAGGCCAAACATTCCCTAGTTCAGATTCCTTAATGAGAGTTCATTGTCCAAAAAGGCATAGTTTGGATGTTTTAGAGTTTCTTAAGTACCTATCAATAGTCAGTGTATTACATACAGTAGGTGGCGCTTGCTACTTCCCCAGTTTGGTGAAACAGACAGGAATACCAGCACAGGAGCAAAGCAAAGGACTGATGTGGACGTGGTCAGTAGCAGAAGGGCACTGTAAGTTGCAACATGATCAGCTGCCTGGTGGATTGACACCTTCACCCGCCTTCACCTGCCTTGCCCATGTCCACTTCCAGTTGCCAGTCGGTGACAGTACTGAGGAAACCAGGTGAGTAAGTTGCAGGTGAGGCTTCTCTCTGGCTTAGATGCACGTGATGGTTTTTTGGCTGGTGGTGGCCCATGCAGGTGTTGATGGCAACACTCTCAGCAATTGCCTTAAGCACTTGGTCACAGTGCCAATAACAGCGGGAAGCTGCTAACAAGGTGTTCAATGGATTGCCACCACCCTGCTGGCTCACACCACCCCAACACCAGTGGGCACTTACCTTTGCTGCTGTTCTTCACCCTGGACAATCTTATTTTTGGTTTCTCTCTTATGGACAATCCAGGTTAGAGCTTAAGATAAGATAGTCCTTTATTAGTCCCTCAGTGGGGAAAATACCGGATTACAGCAGCAACAGTAAGTAGAGATAAGATCAACTAATATGAATAAAATAAAAAGTAGAACGGTAATAAAAACACAATTTAAAAATTAAACAGTAAGAAACCAAAATATACAAATGGGATAAAATAAATATTTTTAAAAAGTGTTTAAAAGGGTAAAAGTATAAAAGTATTGCAGTATTGAAGTGTTCAGTGTTCAATATTTTTGAGTGGTGGCCTAAACATTTTTCTTCCTCCAAAGTGAGGTGTGAAAAAAAATGTTTGAGAACCATTGTCCAAATTAAACTTTACTGTAAAGGCTGCTTTATACTTGGGTTTTTTGCAGAGATGCAAGCACGCAAGACCCGGAAGGGCCCCACCACCCGAAGGGAGTAGCATTGGGGTTGGGTGCTATGCAGACCGGGCGACAGGACAGGCAGAAGGTCCGGTCCGAGCTGATCGTCGGCAGCACCTCCCTAGCAGGGAAAGAGCTGGTGCAGGAGGTGAAGCGGTACCAGCTAGATATAGTTGGGCTCACCTCCATGCACAGCAAGTGCTCTGCAACCAAGCTCCTAGAGAAGGGTTGGACTTTGTCCTTTTCTGGAATTGCCCAGGCAGCCCCCAGCTGAGCGCCGCTGTGTTGGAGTTTTCCCCGGAGAATGAGAGGGTCGCCTCCCTGCGCCTAGGGATTGCGGGGAGTAAGGCTCTGACTGTTGTTTGTGCTTATGCAACGAACAGCAGTTCAGAGTATCCTGTCTTCTTGGAGTCGGTGGGAGGTGTCCATATTTCTCCTGGGAGACTTCAATGCTCACAAGGGCAATGACAGAGAAACCTGGCGGAAGGTGATTGGGAGGAACGGCTTACCCGATCTGAACCCGAACAGTGTTTGGTTGTTAGCCACAATTTGGCCATAACAAACACTATGTTCGAGCATTTGGTGGCTCATAAGTGTACCTGGTACCAGAACACATTAGGCCGGAGATTGATGATCGACTCTGTAATCGTATCATCTGATCTGCAGCCGTATGTCTTGGACACTCGGTTAAAGAGAGGAGCAGAGCTGTCAACTGTGGTGAATTGGATCAGATGGCGGGAGAGCTGGCTAGAAAGACCTGGCAAGCCCAAACGTGTTGTGGAGGTGAACTGGGAACATCTAGCGGAGGATCCTGTCCGGGAGGTCTTCAACTTTCACCTGCGGAAGGACTTTTCACACATCCCGAGGGAGGTTGGGGACATGGAATTCGAGTGGACCATGTTCAAAGCCTCTATTGTGGAGCTGTGGTCAGAAGGTCATTGGTGCCTGTCGTGGCGGCAACCTGAGAACCCGGTGGTGGACACCGGGGGTGAGGGAAGCCGTCAAGCTGAAGAACGAGACCTTTCAGGCCTAGTTGGCCCGGGGATCTCCTGAAGCAGCTGATGGGTACCAGCAGGCCAGGAGGGCTGCAGCTGCGGCGATCTCGGATGCATGGGAAGAGTTTGGGGAGGCCATGGAGAAGAACTTTCAGTTGGCCTCAAGGTGGTTCTGGCAAACCATCCGACGGATCAGGAGGGGAAAGCAGGGCCTACCCTAGGCTGTTCTCAGCAGGGGAGGGGAACTGCTGACTCAATCTGGGGACATTGTCGGGCGGTGGAAGGGCGAGGGGGCAGTGACTGAAGACTTTGTGGTGGATGCACTCATATCCCTGGCAGAGGTCACTAAGGTAGTGAAAAAGCTCCTTGGTGGCAAGGCGCTGGGGATGGATGAGATCCGCCCTGAGATGCTGAAAGCGCTGGACATTGTTGGGCTGTCTTGGTTGACATGCCTTTTCAGTGTCACATGGGGGTCAAGAACAGTGCCCATGGACTATCAGACAGGGGTGATGGTTCCCATCTTCAAGAACGGGGACCGGAGAGTGTGCTCGAACTATCGTGGTATCACACTGCTCAGCCTCCCAGGCAAAGCTTATGCCAGGGTGCTGGAAAGGAGGCTAAGACCGCTTGTCGAACCTCGGATTCAAGAAGCGCAGTGCAGGTTCCATCCCGGTTGTGGAACAGTGGACCAGCTCTTTACCCTTGCAAGACTACTGGAGGGGTCCTGGTTGTTTGCCCAACCAGTCTACATGTGCTTTGTGGACTTGGAGAAGGCTTTCGACCGGGTCCCTCGGGGATTTTGCGGGGGGGTGCTGCGGGAGTATGGGGTGCCGGACCTGTTGGCACGGGCTATCTGGTCTCTGTACGACTGTAGTAGGAGTTGTCTTTGTATCCTCGGGGTTGGCCTGCTGGGCCTGCTGCCACCATGACCCGACCCGTTGGCACGGGCTATCTGGTCTCTGTACGCCTGTAGTAGGAGCTGTGTTCATATCCTCGGGGTTGGCCTGCTGGGCCTGCTGCCACCACGACCCGACCCCGAATAAGCGGCTGAAAATAGATGTATGGATGGAGTTGTTCTGCCCATTTCCTCTTAAAGACATTGTTTCCTTGCTGCTACCTCCCTTACCCGAAACACATGTGGGTTTGATGCTTCTAACAAAACACCAATAGTAAACCTGCACAACACATCCAGAAACAAGATAACTACTTAACCTCAAACCAAGACAACTGACGTCCCATATTGGCTCCACCTGACTTTTAGAATACATTTTTGCAAGTGTGTGCACTTGTCCTGCATTTCTTAGAGTTAGATCAGACTCGGAAGAGATTGCTTTGTGGCTAGGAGAGGAGGAATGATTACAGCCATATTTCTTCACTGTACAAATCATATTTGATTATATATTGAAGTAGAAAGATCCACCCCAATCCTTTCCATAACTAAAGGTCACAGTAGAAGGTTGCTTTAACTTCTTTTTTTTTCAGTTACTCTTTTTGGCCTCCAATACTACAAGGCCAAACCTTGATCTCAACAAACCAACTTCATTACAAATGTTTAAACACCTCAGGGACTTTATTTCCCCTGAAGTCATTTCCTCAAAGTGAGCTCCGTATCTCTCCTAACAACTTGCACAAATTTAAATCTTCCCAGTTCCAACCGACGACCTAATAATTCAGGATAACTAAAACTGGCTATTTATCAATGATCTGAACCTAATTATTTGAGAAAAACTCAAGTGTTTTAAAATTCTAAACAGAGCTGGATTGCTGTAAATGTTTGTACGGCTTTTTGTGACAGGCATTTTTCTCAGCTCCTCAGTGTGTGTCGACTGTGCCCCGAGTCTCAAAGCCTCATTAGGTGAGCGTATGGAGGGATCTGGAGTGGCGATGTGGAGCAAAAACGAGCCTGACTCAGCACTTCTGCCTCTAAATTACGGCTGGAGGTGTTTCTTTTCGGTACTTCTTAATATAATGGTTTATTGGAAAAATGCTCTAAAATCCACTTGACTTGCCTTTGACTTATCTGAGATTTTTCTTATTGGCCTGCAGATGATTTTATGTCATCTTTACAAGAGTTACTTCTTGTAAAGATGACATAAAATCAGTAAATGGTTTGAATTCATTTTCACCATTTCTTTCCCAGACATATCCTCTGAGCTCGGAACAACCTGTTACTATGTCACGGAACTCCAATGGCGTCGTGGTTTGATGCTGCTTTGCTCAAACACAGGAACGTCTCTAAGTTATGGGACGTCACCAGCCCATGAGCCTGCAAGATGACTGATAACAAAAGGGAGACAGATATGCCTATATATTATGGAAATATCAATGTTTAGAGATATCAGTGTGTAGGCAATTAAAATCGCTGAATCATGACATCA
>NW_027175931.1:13816622-13889122 GCF_023055335.1 Clinocottus analis | reverse complement strand
TTTCTCCAGCCATCTTTACGATATCATTCATTATATTGATACATTAGCCTCAGTGGTGGGTGTCGCACAGGAGTTATAGCTGCTAAAAAAGTGTATTTGTTAGCACAACCTTACAGTATGTTGTAAACAATTTATTACACATGATCGTAACACCTAACAGTACACATTGAAGTTTAAAAACAGATCTCAAAATATTCATATTAAAAGCAGATGAACTATGGCTTCAAAACCCATGCACCGTACATTCTCGCATTACTTCTGACCCTGAAACGTGAAGATCATCTACTTGGACCTTTCGATGAGTTGGTTCATAAGTGGTCTAATGGGTCTGACCTCTTTTGTGGACTTGTTGACCCCAAACATCAGAGACATCACCTGGGTGCAGGATGCTTTGCCTCATCACGGGTAGCTCATAGAACAAATGCCACATGCCATTCATTTGTGTGAAGTAACACTGCTTTATGGTCATATATATATATATATATATATATATATATATATATATATATATATATATATATGTATATATATATATATATATATATATATATATATATATATATATATCACAAATGAGACAAGAAGGGTGGGATGTTAGGACAATGTGTGTGAGAGGAGAATACAAAGAGAGACAAGTCAGGAATGAGGAGGGGCAAAGGATGGATGATGGACTTACAGAGAATAGAAAGAACAGGACATTTACAAAAGAAAGGTGGTATCAAGACTAAAAATGGGAGGATGGAGAAATGAAAGTATAGAAGGTATACGGCAACATACAGAACATAATTTGAGGAAAATACAATAGAGGTGTGAGGAGTAGGAAACAAGACAGAATGAGAAGGAAATAGTCGGGAAGACAGTAATGAAGTTGACAAGGGAGGAAAGCAGTAAGGAAACTAAAGGGAGGATGGGAGACATGTGGACATGTTGAAGTAGGAAAGATGAGACAATGAAAGAAACTGGGAAAACTGATGCTAAAGTAAGAGGAGGAGATAAAAGGAGAAGTTGAAGAGGGTAAGGAGACATGTTAAAGCAGAAGAGACAGTCGAGTAAATAAGTATTAAAGAAAAGAAAGAGGACGGGACAATTTCAGGATGGGAGATTTAAGACAAGAGGTTGAGAGAACAGGAAATGAAAGGAGTAGAGAGAAAATGTGGAGAGGAGGTTAAAGGAGGACACATTCAAGAGGCAGATAAAAAAAGAAGAATGAAAGAAGTAAGTACTGGATGACAGCGGACGGATGAGCAATGGAGAAAAAAAGAGGAAGAAACTAGAGAGGAAAAGAGACATACTCCTTCTGTGGCCATGAACTACACATGAGGCAGATAAGGCAGGTGATGAGGAGGAGGAGGTACAGTCAGCATTGGCCTCGCACATGTCAGCTAACCGCGAAAAATCCTGTTGAGCAGATGGAGAAAAATGGTTGTTTAGATGTCAAACATAGCGTCCGCTCTGGCAAGACAACTGCTCAGTAATGTACAGCACATTTCCCTCTGCTCTTTTTCCCTTCTTAACGCCACATAAAACCAGCATGTACTATAGAAGCAATTCCTTTCACTCCCACAAAGGGTTATCGAAGTGTCAAGTTTCCCTCGGTGTAGCCACCTTTGCCTTTTTCCTACTGGGATCAATACAGTCTGGCTATTTTCTTACCTTTCCAATATGCAAGTATACCGTGTGCCATTGCAGGCCGTCAGGTTGTGAAGTCTGCCATCTGTCACCTCATTACAGTGTCATAATTCTGCTGAGACAGTGATGGATCATGCGGCTCCAGAAGATTTCAAGTCTCTGCAAGTTGTGTCTCTACTCTGGCTGTGTGTAAAACATTGCATGTGATTCTGCAGCAGGAGCTCAGTCCAGGGGGACTTGAGTCTTTACCATGGATCCGAGTACGGAGTAAAGGCCGGTAGCTCAAGAGCTGGCAGTTCCTCCTGGGCACTGCATGCTGCATTGTAGCTGCCCACTGCTCCTAATACTGTTGAATTCACCCGAGTATACAATGTGCTCTAACGAGCTCAATGTGCATTCAACTTTAACGGATGTTACGCTCGCTTCGTTTTTAGGTTGAACCGTTAGATGCTTTACCAAATATGTTTGACACACATGACTCATCAGCCGTTTATGTTGTCAGTGTCTTCCCGGATGTTTATTTATATTTTTTCAACATTTCCAATAGTAGCTGACATGAAATAACTTTTCCAAATTGTCCAATTGGTGAAAAAAAAATATCCTGGAGACCTCTAAACTATTTTTCTCTCGTAGATGGTTAGATGAAACATGGCAGGCAACTGATTTTGTTTCTGTTTTTGCTAGCCCTATTTATTTTTCTACTCTGTTTACTTGTGGATTACAGCCATTCATTTGAAGAAAAGTATGGTTCATCATTTTGTACATAGTCTCCTCCAATTGAGACTCCCATATTTAGGGAGCCTTGAAACTGCAGGCTCAAATAAAGGCCTGAAAGTGCTGCCAGGAGTTCTTTCAAATCTAAATAGTTTTGTGGGTTTTATCAGCGTACGCAATGCCAACATGTTGCTCATCTTGATGATATTTAGATCCAAATGATAAATTGCCTTATCAAGAATATTAATCAACAGATTATTTGATATTAAAAACAATAGTTTGGTGAGGCTTTACAGTGGATTTTTCTCCATGTTTGTTTGCCTCACATCAACCAATAACTGGACGTTTACAGTCAGAAAGCTGGAAAAGACAAAGGCATGACATGGCACAGTTTAGATGTTGCACAGAAAAGATTATTTGATCAGAAATAAAATGTGCGGGAAAAAAACCTCTGCTGGAAGACTTAGGAGATGACATCAAATCTGTATTAAGCTACACAGAGAGATAGTATGGCCATGGATAAAATATTTAGCTGGCTTTCCAAATCAGTCTCTTCCCCCTTGCTCTGCATGTGTGTGTGTGTGTTTCCACCCCAAATCCTAACCGGCATGCCTGTTAGTCGTGGAAAACAGGGTCAGCCTGCAAAAAAAGAGAAAGAGAGAGCAAGCACATGATGGGCAGATAAAGGCTTGTCTGTGTCTAAGGGAGAAGAGAGCGAGGAGGATGAGTGGAGGAGGAGGACAGCGTGATGAAGGGGCCTCTCTGTTGAAGGAGGGAGTTGCAGCTCAACAGAAGGCTCCCATGGCGATCAGAAACAAGGCATTTAGTCTGCGAGTTGGCCTCTGTAACGCTGTAATAGGCTCTTATAGTGATGCCACTATGGACAGTTCGGCGAAAAAGAAAACCCAGAATGCCTTGAAACTGGGGGCTTGTTGTGAGGCATGCCTGTGGTGGGGATGGAGGTCGATGAACTGGTGGGGGATATCTAGGCTCAAGAGACAGCCTCATCTGGGTTAGACTTCAGAAAAACCTGAATTTTGGATTGTCTGATGAGCGCCATTCAAATCTGTAGTTCCCCTGTAATCCCGATTTGGTGTGACTACGCGGTACGCTGTGTTGGTTCAGCCTCCGCTGGGTCGCTGAGGTGCAAGAATGTAACAACTGGAGGTGGGTGGGAGAGAGTGAGGTTGGATAAAAGGAGGAGGAGGGTCTGAGATTTCAATCGCGTCTTTCATAAATCACATTGATTTACAACTACTGTGCAACAGCAAATACGAAGGAAACGTAATTATATCTGGATTAAATTTGTTATCCGATTATGTGTTAAATGGTTATTTGTTATTTGATGGGTAACACTCATGAAATTATCATTGGTTTTCCTACAATGCTGAGAGTCACTACTTAACACGATCACTTGTAAAACCCTAACACTGACTACGGCTGCAAGTTATTAGAAGTACATGCACTGGACTGATGCAAAAGTGATTCTGCTTGTGGCGCTCATTTAAACCCTCTGAGTCTGTCTTGGTACTTGACGTTGTGGACATGAACACAGATCACGTAGTTGAAGCATCTGATGGTGACGTGTTTACTCGTAATTCCTTGCTGCTGAAACTTTACATGCCAAATACTGTATCTGTATGTCTGTATCTGGCCAGTAAACCTTGGCTGACTTGCTAGTGTATTCTACTCAGTTCCTAATAGGACACAGATCTGAAAAGTGTGTTTAGGCTGCTTTCAGGATCTTTGGTGCTTAATGCACTTCGCAGTATACTATTGCCGAACTGCATGCGCTTATGTACGTCATCATCAATGTATATCCATTGCAACGACGAAAGCCGAAGTAGAGCTTAGATCTAATATGTTTAAGATTCACGAAAGATCATGCTTTTCATTTATAAATACTGGAAAAATATGTTGACTTAGGGAACATTTAACCAAATCCAAGATCTTTCCCGAACCTAAACCAAGAAGCTTTTGTTCTGCCTGTTCCTGCAAAATCTGTGAGGTACCAAATCACCAAAATCAATCCCGTTGACATAACCCTGGAACCAATTATGTTTCCTTTCAAACGTAGCATGGGGGAACAATTGTATTTGTAATCGGGTGCATTTACATGTTAGAAATTATTAGTTGAAAGTGAATTATTTGGTTTAACGGAAAAAATATCTGTAATTTGATACAGAACCTGTCTACAGTTTGAGAGTTAGATTGTTACATCAGGACAGAAAGTGCACAGTTGGAATTGAGATTGATTTTTGGAAACAGACAATAATGGAGATCCAGTTAACTTTGGGTCCACGATGCATTTCTGCTTCCAGTCGCTCACGGTTCGCGCCATCCAGCAGATTTTAAATTGCATGCTGTGTCTTTGTTTTAGAGACTTTCCTTCTGTTTTATTCAATCAGGACTGAGCTGGAATTATTAGACGAACAGTAGCAACAAAAAAAAAAAAAGAATTATTTTGCTTTTGGGAAATGACAAAGTTGGACATTCAGTAGGAAGACATGTTTAAGATAGATCGCAATGGATTCCTTTCATGCTACCTCCTATGCAGAAACATGCATATTTATTTTTATTTATTAAACCCATCACACCAAACACATCATCCATTCTTTCCCTGATTAAAATAACACTATAACGAACTTAGAAGATACATTACAGCATTACATTTGTCAATTGGTCTGTTGAAATTGCTTTAAATGGCTGTGTTTAACAGACAGTGGATGTGATTCATGAGAAAAGTTCATTTATTTTCTTCACACAGTGAAGCCTATGTTTGGTTTGGAAACTACTGTATCTGACATAATGACAAATAATAAGTCATAGCTGCTCTCTTTCAAAACATAACGAGTGCGTACATGTTTACTAGTTAAAGAAATCAGTCATCTTATTAATCCAATCCAAAGTCCTGAGGCTCTCTGCATCTATACGAGGAAGGTCGGTATTTGATTTTCTCGGCAGTGATAGGTTTGATCGCTCAGCTACAGCACAGGTATTGATGGAAGACGTTGTGTAAAACTCTATTAAACACTCTTATATTGAATCCTGAGATAAAGTCATGCAGCTGCTTTGAGGTCCCTGTTCGTCATGACCTGCATTCATTCTGCAGTTTATCATAAAAAATACCAGAAAGAAGATCTGAAAAACAGACTTTGTGATGAGCATAGGGATGTTATTAAAGATAGGAATATGACATTTCAAAATATAATATGAAATATATATGAGTATGTGAAAAATTTGTCTTGACATATGGCATGACTAACATCACTCCGCCGCTGGTTTTGATGTGTTTTGGGCGCAACAATTTGATTATTTTTCCCTTTCATAATCAGCAGGATCGGTGGTTTGATCCCCGGCTCCTCCAGTCCGCATGCCTACTTTTCATTGGGCATTCAAGCCTAACTTGCTCCCGAAGTCTGAGTCATTAGTGTGTGAACTAGTTTACATCCTGATGGGCCAGTGGCACCTTGCATGGCAGCTCGTTTAGCGTGTGAACAGGGGACCGGTGCTTTGACTAGAGATGCTCTTTAAGACTACATATTCTTTGAAATCACATATTCAGCGGTGGTTTTTGCGTAATGGTATATGGACCTGTATTTGTAAAGCGCTTTTCTAGTCTTCCGACCACTCAACGCGCTTTAACACTACATGACATCATTTACCCATTCACATCTATTCAGACACTAATGGGAGAGCCACCATGGAAGGTGCCACATCAGGATTATTAACCATTCATACCATTCAAGCTAGGGTTAAGTGACTTGCTCAAGGACACATCGACCTGGGCTAGCGGCGCCGGGTATAAAACCGCCAATTCTCTGATTGAAAGACGATCCTGCTCACCACTGAGCCACAGTCGACCACTGCGTGTGCTCGTGAGTTTAGCAGTTCACATGCACAAGTCTATTTGGAGGACGACATCCAACATGTTGATGAAAGCAGAAAGTCAAATGCAACATCTGTATTTTAGCGGTTGGAGGGCAGCCAGGATGGCTGGTTAGGACTGGCTCATACTCATGTGTGATGTCTCAGGTCGTGTGTTTCCCTGCATGGAGTTGCTGCCTGTATATCCTACTTCACATGTAAACCTGTGTGAGCGCTTTGCGTGCAGCCTCTTCTGAGCCCTCTGATGGATTTAACAGGCTTAAATCAAGTGCCATGTAATTTGAAACTTTATTGCTCCCTGCAGAGAAATCCTCTTTTCTCTCGGCCCTCGACTATCAGGGGTCAGAGGTCAGAGGTGACGGTCAGCGACAGAGAGAAGAAAGAGGACGACAGTCTGCAGATTGAGGCTTTTGCTCAAGGACATGTCGGCAGGTGTTTGTTACATCACCCTGCAGCCTTGCCGGCATGTTAAAGACACAATCTGAGTTTTAAATTAAACAAACGGGGACGCTTCACCAAAACACAGGACTTGAACTAGAGTTTCACAGACTTTGTTTACTGCATTCTGGTGACTTTTGAAGAAATAAAAAAACAAAATAATACAATACCTTGCAACAGCTTTATTTAAAATCTTCAAATACTTTAATATATAATTAATCATCTGGCAGGAACTAATACATGGATTTTATTAGCCGCCCGCCCCTCTTTCTTTCTTTTTCTTTTTTTTACTATTATTTGGCCAGAATAATCTCATAAGGATTTTGGATCTCTTCAACAAAGGTCCTGCCAATGTGACAACGTGTACAATTCACTACTTAACAAAACAGATAACAGACTTAGAAAGACAAAACAGAAAAAGAAACCTGCAAAAAACAACAACATCACATTATAGTCTTATTGTTGTCCAGATGGAAACAGTGGGGTTTATGATGAAGGGGGGAAAGTCGTTCATCAGAAGAGGGCAATGCAAAACATCAATCATGAAGGTTGTGAGCCTTCATTTTTGTTAACCTTCATTTTGATATTTATTCAGTTTTTATATATCTATAAATGCAATATAACATAAGGCTATGTGATGCTGCACATGGTGCTTTGGGCTAAATGCTGATCTCAGCATTAAACAATGTGAATATGCTGCTGTACAGCACCTATAATGTTCACCATCATAGTTTTGCATGTTAACAAGCTCAAACTGAAAATTGGGTTTGGTCGCAAATGAAAGTACTAAACAACTTTACAATTTGGCCCTCTGATCATGAATATAACATTTTATGTCAGGTAGATATTGAGAGTTATCCTCTAGATACCTTCAATATCTCTAGCCAATTTCATGGCAATCCATTTATTAGATCTTGTAATATTTCAGTAAGCAGACCATCCCTAGAGCCGTGCCTTTTCCATCTATAGGTCAAAACTGTTAAATTATATACAATATGTGAATGTACCTTATAGATTATAGGGCAGGAACACATAGGGATTGGGCCCTTAGAGCTTGGGCAAATCATGTACCAGTTTGTTTCCCTTTTGACCTCCGATCCCTTCCCTGTATACCTGGCCTTTCATTGATCTTTACATGTGCTCTTTTTAATCGAAACTGAAATTCTTTAACGATCCTCCCAAAAGTTAAATCGTTCTTTCCCAGAGTAATAATGCACGAGCACTCTGCGACACAGAAATCTTGCTCAACTGTTTCTTCTTTTTTTGGGGGGGAACATTAATGGACCCTCACAGCGTGGCACATGAAAGCCTTTTCAGAACACCCCCTCTCATCTTCTGGTGCAGAACTACGACAGCAGGGATAATTAGTGAATTGTATTTCTTTAAATATAGTAATGAGGGCATACAGCCGAACACAAAAAAAACTTCAATTCAGCTCAAACTGCTCCAGAGCCGCAAAGAAACTGAATGGCTTCGAGGCAGATTTTGAGAGAAAAAAGAATGTATTACTGTGGATTAAAACAGATCGCACGCACACACACTGTTAAATCTCCACAGGCCGTGACATCTGCAGGAATGGAATAACAGAACACAGCAGCTTATTAAAGCAAGATCACACAGAACAACAATACACATGTTTAGAACTTTCCAGTACTTATGAACCTCCTGATGGTTTTCCAGATTTATCGATAAATCAATCAGTCAAGATCTAATATCAGAAACAGTCAAAAACAATCACAATCACAATTTCCGTCAGCACATGACTGTTTAAAAACATAAAATATACAGGTTCATCAGTAATCTCTTAAAACTGCTCGTCACTGTAGTTTCCCTCGAACAAACAAGAGAAAATAGTACATTTGTAGTGGATTATTTCCCTGATGGATCAATCCACATTTGATGCTCTAGTATTTGGGGCAACAGGAAGTCTTAAGTGGGATTGAATCAAAATAAAGTACGTGAGTGAGTTCATGTTATGAAGGAACCTCATTGATGTGTTTTTAATGGAGCTCAATGGCACAGAAGAAGATATACGGTCGTTGATGTTTTTAATTATTTCACAAGATTTATTGGCAATAAGAGAAACATAAAATATTGCCAGGTCACTGAATACCATGCGTGAAAATGAATGGTGGTGGACATGGAAGCATATTAAAGACATAATAGAGGGACAATCTAAGAGAACAACAGAGTGGCTGAAATAGGCCCTGGAGACCGGAGAGGGACAGATGAGCGATGTGTCGTCCTGTGGGCCGAATCCCGTTTAAATTGGCTGCTCTCCGAGCTCTGGATTAGACCTGGGCTTTTAATACCTTTACACTAAAAGGCCTGTCCCTTCCGTCTGAGGGCAATCTGCTGGAGGAACACACCAGGTTTTAATCCACAGCAACAACAACAACAATTTATCTGGCTGAAGCTTGGCGGGCAGATCACACCATGCCAGGCTTGCGCATTCACGCTTCATGTCAACATGTTATAGTTCATTTTGAATGCCTCAGAGCTGATTAAATCAGCGCATAAAAGAGACGAGTAGCCAGCCAAATGGTAGTGACTTCCATTTCTGGCAGCCATCTTTGTTTGGGCCAAAGAAGAAGCAGCTTGTGAACTGATTTCGAGGTCTGTAACAGCAGCAGGACCGAAGGGACTGCCAATAAGAAGAGTTACTTGACAGAGATTGAATGAAAATCCTTTTTGGTAATTGATTATTTGTTTACGAAGCAAACATGTCAAACCCTCTCTGGTTCCAGATTGCCTGATGTGAAAATCAGCTCTTTTTCTTCGTTTTATATCTTTATAAACTGAATATTTTGGGGTTTTGGACTATTTGTCGGACAACGCCAGTCTCAAGATGTCAGCTTTGGCTCCCTGGAACTCATTTTGGACAAAGGTTACAGATTTTCCAATAAATAGGTCGGCCATCAATATTGAGAGCTCAATGAAACATTGTGTTTTGTCCAAAATCCAACAATACTCAGTTCGCAATGACATAAAACACAGAAAGGCAGCAAATGCTCATAGTGTGACGATGCAGCATCATCATGTTGAGCACAAAATTGTTGGCATATTTGTTGATCATTTATCAATATTATTTGAATAATTTTAGAACTATTAGCTGACGGAATGGTTAATAATAATAAAACATGCATTTTTGGTGAGTTGGGAGTGAGAACAGTTTGTATGTAGAATCTATGTTGTCTGGGCCACTGGTAAGATTACACTTCATTTCATGGACTCTTTCACAGCCAACACTATCAAAATATATTTGCGCACATGTTGGCAACAGAATTGGCCATTGATATTAATTAGGAAGCTTAAAAAACTGTGACCAGAATCAAAATGTTGTTCTGTTTTCATGATCTATTTTCCAACAGCCAGGTTTTTACAGAATTACAACAGGTGTTTTACTTAAACGAGTGACTGTGTTAATTGGTGACTTCCAGCTGAATGCTTCTGTAGTTGTGTTGGTGTGGATAACACAGGTAAGAATAGATTATTCTCAGTTCACACCGCCACTCGGTAAACCGAAACACCATTGGCGTCTTTTGGCTGCAAGACGTGTCGACAACCACCGGACCGAATGCAGTGCCCAGTTTAAAACTCTAAGACTCAAACCTCTAAGTTGATGTATTGTGATATCTGTACATGACCACAGACGTGAGCATCTAGTGACTTTTTTTAGAACATTCTTTGCTGGTGTAACAATACATGCTGGATTTCTCCATCAAATACTTATAAAAATCATAGACATCATTGTTATAACTGTATAAGGGTCTGGATCAACGTCTCAGCTTTGTGCAGAACATCCCATCACAAGCCTGCGTTTATCTGATTGGCTCACAGTTGGACTCCAGCAGGGACACCTTTTACAGAAGGGGAAGAACAAAGATCAGACTTAAACGGGTAATCAAGGTAATCAAACTGATATCGTATGCAGCTTTCATTTATCTTGCATCGATTTCACCTTCACCTTGCATTTGTTGGAGGGTGGATGTTTTTTTTAGGGATTTTTAGAGCCCAGTAGATGATGTGCTGAAGGCCAAATGAGCTCCCAAAGCAATGATTTAATGACATGTTTTGATGATTCTTTGTGTTACCTGATGTTCGTGACAATTGTAAGAAAACGCACACCGAACAGTGTGTGGTTAAAGCAGCAACAGCGGAGATGAGATACTGTTGCTGCTTAGAGGCAACTGCAGAAAGCATTTGTTGGAGGTATCATTACAGATGCAGCTGCTGTATGTGTTTTACGCTGTGTGTACCATTCAATCCTCAGAACCAGCAGGAGCTGCTGCAAGATCAGTTTGTCTGTCTGTGAGCAAGATTTCTCTAAAACCTTTTGAGCAGCTCTCTGTGAAAATTGGCAGTTGACAGTTTGGCCTCGAGCCAACAAACACTTGATTAGATTTTTTACAGTGATTTGTGTCTGAGATTTTGTTGTGCAGCTGTGAAACTAAAAGAAGCTTTGGTTTGAATTCCGATGATATTTTCTGCATCCATAAAGTTAATTAAATCTAAAAAGAAGAATTAGGTGTTTTGGGTGCAACATGGAGCTGGATCTGTACTCAGCAATCAGGTTGAGATGTCGCTGCTGCTCTTCCGTCTTGAGGCCACTTGTCCTCTGAGTGTAGGATCCATTATATTCCTCCAATGTGAACAAAGACGAACCAATCAGACGAAAATATGGACCTCCTCATATCCTCCTCCTGGCGGCATCCCACCGTCTCCACAGTCCTCTGCATTTGAAGTCTCAACACCCAGTTTGTACAAATATAGATAGACACCTCCGCCCTCTTGGCCCATGGTAGGGATTTTTGGGGGGGGATTGTCTAATTCAGAAAGTTACAAACATGTCCTCACTTGCTGTCAATTGGAATGCTCGTCAGCCCCATGTATCCTGAGTACCCTCTGTGGCTTTCGAGAAGCCGGCAGATTGGTCCGGTGTCTTTCACTCTTTAAAAAAATACCATACAATAGTTTTCTTTGAAGCACACTTATGCTTTTAAGATATGATTACATATATAAATAACCAACATAAATCCCAACATGATGCAGTTATCCATAAGATTGAGAAGAATATATAACATATAATGGCCATACAGTTTTAATTGCTTAAATGCTTTTTGTCACATTTCTTGGACATTTTCTTCCAGTTAGAGTCAGATTTGGTTGTATTTAGTGAGTCATGTTGATTGCACGCTGTAGTCTTGGGAAACTTTCACCCACGTCTTCCCTCAGCTCATTTCTCCGCTGCAACTCTTCATCTGGTCACAGGGTTACTGGCGGTGTGAAACCTGATTCAATGCCGGTGCATTTATAAACCGCACAAATGAATACAGCTTGCTCTCGTCCGGCCGGACACGGTTTCCGTTCCGCTTACTGTTCTGTCTGAGAAGTCACAGGTTCAATTCCCACAGCAGTTCCTGCGGAGAGAGAGGCGGAATGTCCACCGGCTCTCTATCAGTGAAACTCCGACAGCTCCGCGAAGTGTGAACGCTTCGACCAGAGCGGAGCAGTTTTCCTGTAGGCCTGATTCTGTTTAATGTGACTGATGGTTTTTTATTACAAAATGCCACAAACACTCGGTGTTCCCAGCTCCATATTTCCCTCATACAACTTCATACATCACCTGAAACGTCACCTTCTGTGGTCTTTACATACATTAAGGCTCATTTTCATTATGGCTACATTGTGCAAAATCATGTTTATATTCAAAAGTGCCCTTAACAAATATAGTTTCTTTCCTTTTCACCAAAACTTTCTGCATGTCTGGGATCAGATACATTAAAGCATGAAGATGTCTTTGTCACGTAAATCAATTTTAGACTCACATATTTTAGTGTAAATATCTCATATCGATAATTGATTGCTTTTGCATTTCAATTTAAAACTCTGTCGAAGCTTTGTGCAAGGCCATAATTTAATGTAAAAACTCTTCAACTCAAAGATGAAGAAATCAAATAATTCGAGCGTATATCGTACTGTCACACACACAAGATGGTGGTTGTCAGCTTGGACTGTTTGTGAGCAGAAATGTGACATGTAGTTGTTGTGTCAGAGATTGTGCTTCACAGGCAGCACTTCAAAGTTATTCGATTCTAAATTTGTTTTTCGAGAAAAACAAATGTTGCACAATCTAACGTGAGCCCCATCAGATTATATTTAGAAGCACTTAATGCACAATGTTCATGGGATATCACATGAGTCCCTATTGCTGGGGGAAAAAAATGCAAACAAATTGTTGCCAAAGTTGTGTGCTCAGTAAACTTTATTTTTTTTCTTGTCTTCATTCATGCACCAATCCCTGATTAATTTAATTTCCATGCGATTTGCTGTAGGAATGGGTAAAATTAAACAAATCAAGTGTAAAATGTATTACTAATTCAGTGTAAAAACTCTTCAACTTGAGGGAAGAAATCTAATCATTCAAGGGTATAACTTATTAAACTAAAGCAACACAATATTGAGTGCATGATAACGCTTGCCTGTAATGGTTTTTAGTAATTGAGCTTTCTCGGAGCACACCTCTTTATTAATTTACATTTGCACTCTTTCCTACTTTACACTGGAACTGTTAACAATAATTTCGCTCGAGATAAATAAAGTCCTACCTTTACTCTTTTCTTAAAACACTCATATTCTGCTTTTTACTGACTCACACAGCTCCCGTCTCACCATCACATGAGGCTGTTTTCCATATTCAGGTCCTGAAAGGTCGCATATCTGCACCACAGATGGCTGAACTTAGGAACCAAAGCCGTGTGTTTGTGTGTGAGTGCACTGGGTTGAGGACATGTTGGTCGGAGGAGGGTGTGAAGATGAGAGCTGTTATCAAAGTGTGAAGAGGGAAACTGTGATTGGCTACTCTGCCGCCTCTCCATTGACCCTGGTTATAGTTGCATTAACTGGAGAATTACATTGCCATCAGAGTGAACACACATGCAGCTGCAAATGCACCCATGAGGCATTGAAAGACCTCCCTTAATGACAAAGTCATCTGAAGCAGAAGTTTTTGGCCTCCAGAACTTTAAAACTTTCTAATATAAACAGAGTACATCTGTGAAAAGAGCCCCACATGACAATATGACTTGTTGTGAACTATGAAAACCAAAGAGGAAAGATCTTGGTTCTGCATAAACCACAAATAAGTTGAATGTGGACATTTTTACATTTGGTCAGAGCAAGTGATGTACGGTATCTAGGTGTCCTTATTGAAAGTTATGTGATATAATAAAGAGCATAACAAGTGAGAAAGCCTAATCAGGGAGGGTTGGGGAGAACACAGGACTTTCAGTAACCCTGTTGCTATGTTGTAAACCAAAGTGCTTAAAATCCTGTGTTCAAACAAGTAGTTATGTTGCCCAAATCATATTTTCACAAATGGTCGCTCATTACACTACGTCACTTGCTCTGACTGAAAGCAAACATGTCAACATTCAAGGTATGCGCGGCGTGCTGTAATTGTTTCGTGCCGACTGGCAGACAGTTTGATACTTGCAGATTCTGTTATTGAGTTTTTGCATAAGCAAAAATAAAATATTGTAACCCTATTCCTACAAATTATGTTAATGTAAATACATTGTTGGCTCTGTGAAGTATGAATGCCAGTACATGAGGTGTTGCTTTGTGAGTCAGGGTGTACCAGAACCAGAATCATACTGAAATGTTCCTAAACGTGGCTCCAGAAATGATTAGTCATGCATTCATCACGAAAGACATAAATTGTTCGAAAAGTCCATTGTCTGTGGACATTTTGTGACATTGCAGATATATTTATTCAAAGTGTTTTCTCTTTATGTTGATAAAATAATGTAATGATTAGATTTTTTTTCCAAGTGTATTTGCAGTTGCAAATTAGCAGAGGAACTTTGTTTGATGAAACAGAATTGAAGTTTGTGTGTGTCCCACTCCAGAAATAGAAACACAAATCCACTTCTGGCTGCAAAGGAACACAAAGAGGCTGAAAGTCTCTCGTCGCTGCCTCAGATTTGTATTATTCATGCATGACCACATCCTTTACATATTAATTAAGCACTGATTGGGCCGTTGGTGTGCTTTAGCTTCGGCCTCCTTGGGTATCAGTCCTCCATAGAACATGACTGACATCCTGCTGTAACTTGTCCCTTTGCAGTTGCATATGTGAACACACCAGATGTTTGCTCTGGAAGGTTTTGGAAAAAAAAATTTTTTAAACATCAGTGAAACAGACTTTATCTCAGCACGTTGGAAACAGGTTATGATGTTATCTGGAGTAGCATCCGCTTGAATTTAGCTTAACATTGACAAGCTACGTTGCCTGAAAACACAAATCCACACAGTTTCATCTGTATCGCACATTTCAAGATCCCATTGTCACAAGCAACAATTATGCACGCAGAAGAACAACAGAACTTTTTCTGTTCTTTAAATAACAGCTGAGAAATAAATAAGTTTCTAATACCTCCATGTTTTTTTTAAGGAAAATAATTAATTGTTTTACTTGCCCTTGCCAGAAGTAAAACGCAAATAGGCTAAAACAGGTACAAAAAATTGTCTGTACAACTTCAAATCACCACTAACTATTAAGCTAAAGAATAAAAAAACCTCTGGAAAAAAAAAACACTGATGCATGTTATGTTAGATAACAGAACAATGAAATATCTAAAGCTTGTGTTACCCATAGAGCTTATTTCAGGCATCTAACACAAAACCCACTGACTGAAATATTTACTTTGCGTCAAGGGAGCTGAAGGTCCAAAATGTCTACTTTTCTGGTTGCAGGACTCATTCCTGCATTACACAATACACCAACTCTACATATATTTAATGGTAAGATTCACAAAGTTTCCTTCACAGAAGAGTCCTGCATTATGACTGTTCCAAGGTGGAAGAGCAATAACAGCCTTTTCCACACTGAACTGTGAGACTATTTAACATCAGATTTGTAAAGAATGTGCCAATTTGGAGACAGTTCGTTGGACATCTACCATCTGGGTATCCCACAGGACAGATTTTCTTTACCGGAGCAGAACATATTCTTAAGTTAATAAACTGGTAAAAAAAAAAGAAGAAAAAAAAAGGGGTGCACAGTGGTGTAGTATCTAGCACTGCAAAAGGGGCCCAGGTTCGATCCCCGATCTGTGTGATTTTGCATTCTCCCCGTAGCAGCGTGGGTTCCCTCCAGGTTCCCGGCTTCCTCCCACAGCCCAAAAACATGCAGCGCCCAATGTCAGCTGGCAGCAGCTCCAGTACGCCCAGACCCTAAATACGATAAGTAGTTTGGATAATGGAATGGTAAAATATGAGATGTCACTCACAGCTCAATGCCTGTTAAAAGTACAGCACCTGTTACTTTCCTTACGTGTAGGTGGTTGGTTCGATGGGAACCTGGTTTCAACCTGTTAAACTCCAAAGACACGGCCTGTCCTTGATTCTATTATTTGAAATGTGACTTCTTAAAATGTTATGGGAACATTTGCTATGTGCTATGTTCAGTTAAATGTGATGAATTCTGGACTAAAGAGAGTAAGTCAGACAGAAAGACTGATGGACTGAAAAAGAGATGAAGACTGACGGGAGGGAAAAGATTGAGAGATGCAAATAAAGAGGGATAGAGGCACATGGATAAAGGGCATACAGGTGATTAGGACAAGAAATGCACAGGACAAAGAAGATGGCAAGAGAGGATAACACTGATAACGGAAAGGGAGGAAGAGTAAGAAGAGCAATAGCGAGACCAAAAACAAAACGCATGGGTGGAATGAAATAACGCCAAAGAGACAAAAATAAAGAGAGTTAAGAAAAGATAGCGATGGAAGGAGGGACTGAAAAGAAAGATAGCCTCACTCTATCTATCTTTTCAGTCCCTCCTACTATCACAGGGACAGAGAAAGACATCGGCAAAGACGATGCAAAAACAGGACAAGCAAAAAAAGGATGCAGACAGATAGAGACAGTGACAAAGACAGACAAATTGAAACAGACGATTCGCAATGAGCCCATGTCTGCACCACTCCTCCTCCCATGCTGCCCCCCATCATCCCATCTCCTCCCATCCCTCCATTTTGTCATCCTCCTCTGTCTGATGCCGTTCCAACACCTCTGGGCTTCAGCCTCACATCCGCCATCCAGCCCGCTAATGTTCCTCTGCAGCAGCGTAATCGCCCACCAAGAACAAATATAATCGACCTAAAATAAAGAGAAAACCAAAACAAAGACGGCCGCGGTGGAGCCTCGTCTCGTGTGGCTGAATGTGCCTCAAACAGCTGGTTAGAATCTCGGAGAAACACACATGTATTAATACTTTAAGTTCTGTTTCAAGCCGCAATTTGGGTGATTTTTATTCCTTAGTGTATTGCTGTTTAAATAATCCTTAAATGCTGTTTGATGAATCGAAAACCAGTAAAATCAGGGTTGAGATGATCAGCCTGCTCCTCTATTGTCTGAGCTACCATTTTGTGGACTACTTTTTTCATTGCTTCTTGTGACACTTCAAAAGCCCAATCTTCCCTTTCAGGCAGAATCTTGAATTTAAAGGCTGGGGCTCTTTGATAAAAACTAGTCCATAAAATGTGTCATTTGACTTACTATCAGGCTAAAGGGTTTATATAGCTACTGTCTAAGGTGTGGTGAAAAGAGAAAGAAGACTTAATAATCATTCACGGCACATACCTTACGACTATAGAAATGATGAAAGAAAGAAAAATGGCAGCTTGAGAGATAACTTTAAACCCAGACTACTTTCTCGCCTCCACACACCTGGTTAATGTGTGCCTAAAAGTCACAGGAAGGGCACTCCACTCCAGTTCTGACCCTTAGAGGGATGAAGATGCAGTTTAGTTACAGCAAAGCGTTAACATAACTAGTGCCATGCAAGGAAGAATGTGACTGATGAGAAACAAGTCCTGTTGACTTTATATTCTCTCTTTACATTGGAAAAACCGTAGCAACTTACAGTTCTTGTGGAAATGCTCCTGGCTATGGTATGATGCTTCAAACAAACACACTTTCACCCAAAAGGCCGCTGTTTGGGTGAATTTTGTTGGAAAGACTTTCTGCGAATTCTTCCAGAGAGTTGGCTTGGATTGGTTTACAACTTGCCTTCGGGTTAAGGAGACAACTCAAGTTTGAAGTGCATGTTCACTTTATCCCTGAAGACTCAAAGTGCCAACAGAAAGGACCTTAGACTTGTCACAGTCCTGGAGTCTATTAGGCCTCAGTCAACTCCAGAAGGTTTTTAATTGGATTTAACTGCTGGCTCCGGTTGCTCTGGGAGAATCAGTTTGGTATTTTCAAGAGATTTACCTCCACATGCCGCAGCTCATGTACATTAGAGAATACCAAGCCATTAGAGGCTTATAGTCTTGTCACGGCAGGTCTAATTTATATTATATATATTTAAAGATAAACTCTGTGAATTAGTTCCCATGCCAAAGAGAACCCTTATATCACACCATGATATTCACTTTGAAATCTGTCGAGTCTCAAAACAATAATTCTGCATTTTAGTTAAGACGTTTAGCAAGACTAACATAATCCATAGAGCGGTTTCAAGAAAGGAGTCCAACTATGTATACAGTGGAGAAGGAAACATGCAGAGAAAAAAGCCCAAACTTAAGAGATCAAATTGGACAAAACTAAAATGCATGGTATGATTTTAAATATTTTCCTGTAGAGATTGGAATCCGACAGAAAGGAATACTAAAAGTCAATGAAGGCAGCAGAGTCTCCTTAGACTAAACAGCAGTGGAGATTATACTATTCTGAATGACTGATTACTAGAATATTAGACATAATGCTTTATAATATTTCTGTCAATGCAGCTGTTAATATGACCTGAACGTACGAACAGTCTGAGCCAACGTGTCGCTGTCGTAACTTCAAATCCAATCTGAAGACCTGAAATGTGTTTAGCAGTTCCAAAGGTGCCCTCTTTGTAATATATGTGGGATGTATTACTCACTGCTCAAGTTCACTCAATCCTGAGAGATAATTCATCATTCAGTTCCAGCAAAAAAAAATTGACATCTGATAGTAAATAGTAAATGCTGCTCTTGTGCTGTCATTAGCCTTTGCGTCGGCGTCGCTGAGACTCATATACACAAATTATTTTGCACCTGCTGAATAACACTTTGATTCCAATACAGCCCAATTGAAAAATGGTGTAGCCATTGCTGTGTGCCATTGAGATGCCCATTTTTATCTTCAGGCTACGGGCAGGGATAGTAATGATTTATATATATCAGAGCTAAAAGGCTAACAGCTCAGAGTAGTAAACAAGAGGACGCGTTAAGCCAGGAGGCCATTCTTGTAAGTAAACATGACCGAGCTTGTCCGGTCATGATTACCAGTGTTTCCCCTAGGTTTACAGCTTCAGGGGGAGGCGGTGAGGGTCGTCCACGACGACACCGACAATGACACAAACACCGAAAGCATAGCTTTTTCTGTAAATAACATCATTTTGTGACTCCATCTGTGCTTTTATAAATAACAGGATAAAGAATATTACTATGACTTATAATTAAACCAGATTGCCCCACCAGACCAAAAGAATGAAAAAAAGTTGCAATCTCTTAGAACAATAAAAATAAAGTTCTATCCGTGCAAAAAATAAATTATATGTAGTTACTACTAAAGAGCTCATTTTGGAAAACTAAAAGCAAATTGCAAAACAAAACAGAACAAGTAGATGTGTGAGCATCAGGTTGTATCAGTGTTAGTGACTCAGTGAGCTGCTTTCCTCTACACATCTTTTTAAAACGCGGTTGTAGACTTGATACGGACGCTCTCAGTTCATGCTCTATAATGAGGTGATTTCTTTTCCAGTTTTGAGAGACGGAACAGCAGAAAAGACAGACTTCACAGAGATTGGCTTTTGGCAAAACGCCAAAAATCACCAAGTCGCACATGCGCAACGTAACTTGTTAACAACGTACTGTGAACATTTACCCGAAAGTACAAGCATTTCTCCATGTATTTATTAATGACTTAGTTTTATGTCCGTGTACTTTGTAATGTGTGAAGCCAGCAGCTCATTGTTGGAACAAGACACGAGCACTTTGGCTCGTTTCACTCGGAGCAGGAGAGCTGCTCTGGGTTCAGAGAGCTGCTCCGGTGCTCCTTGTAGGAGGGCTACTGATGCCATCTTCTACTGGGGAGCATTTAAAATATATAGTTGTCTGCTTTTCACAGGACATATTTGTCTACACTCTCTGCCCGCTCCTAGGTGCTCAGCGCTCACCTGTGTGCGCGCACGTGTCTTTGCGCATCGGGACGGAACAACGCCGCAGAGGAGAGAAGAAATGTTTACGCGCGAGCACGTCGAGACAGAAATGACAAGCTGTCGTGTAGATCCCATTAATAAAGTACGGCCGTTTAGTTTGTTTAATAACTGAACAAGGTGTAGAGCTGTTCTATAGGAAAGACGACCTTAAATGACATTTTGTGATCTGGCGATATAGAGAAAATTACAAGGGGGTGGTTTTTTTTTTCAGGGGGGCGCCCCCTAATATAATGGTAGGGGAAACACTGATTACCTGCAAGACTGCTGCCCCCTTGAACAACACAAAGTGCATTTAACCTGGAAATGGACTTTTTACAAACACATCAGAACAGAAAGAGAGGACTCCACACTCCAAACGGTCTGCTTGTCATGATGGTAATAAAACCCCTGCTCAGTAACAACGTGTCCGCTTGTGGTAGCGAGTCGGTTGCTAGTCAGGTTGACCAATCAGCCAGCCAGTTGACCCTCTGAACAGCATGACAAACACAGAGCACGAAAGACCATCATTCAGATCCACAGGGTGTTTCAACCAGAAGCAGCTCCGTGTTCAAGGAATCCATTAGTGTGCTGGTTGGTGTGTGGTTTCAGACCCCAGTGAGACAATGAAATATAATCCACAAATTATTTGGGCGGATATTGAAGTAAACTGCAACTTGACTGGTTGGCGGAGGCATATTCGAGTACACTAGTATAAGTTTTTTTTTTTTCTTTACCAAAGTCTTTGACTGATCAAACGGTTTGAACTGAGTAAACTAACCAAGCAGCCAGTCACTGAATAAACCAGGAAGCTTAAAGGCAGCCAGTGGATCGAGCGAGCCAATATGGCCTTCGCTCGACCAGTGGGCCATTTAGTTGGTCAGGCAAACAGTCAGTTGTGGCAACAACATAGCAAGATTATCTGGAGCATGTGATGTATGTGTTTACACCTCTTTCTCTCTCTCGCTCTGTCAGACTGTTTTCCTCCCTCGCTCGCCCCTCTCGCTCTCCTGTGTGATTGTTTCTCCGCCCGAGTGCCTCTCTGTCTGCATCTCTCTGCCTCCTGCAGTCTGACTCACTCACTCACTCCCCTTCTCCTCGGAGAGTGGGCGACTGTGTGCACTAAACGTCTGGACTCTCCACAGTTTCACACAGCTGAAAAGCATCGGCGTGTGACTCACAAATTCATTGATCTGCTGATTCATTCATTAAATTCTCCAAAGGTGTTACAACCAAGCAGCATTTAAATTACTAAAATACAGTAAAAATTGTGGAAAGAGATCTATCCAAACAGAAAAAAATACTGTTAAGTTTATGTAATTCCATAAAACCTGTAACCTCAAAAAACCTTGCCGTCACTTTTTCGCGCAAAGATTCTGTTAATTACTACACTTCAGAAAGTCAATAATAAACACATCTATGTTATTCTGTGAGCCTGTACGCATATCACAAGGTATAGAAGCTCAGTCAATGTATATTAGTACCTGAAAAGTCCAAGTAAAGCCGGGCTGTTTTGTTTTCTAAAGGAGAGATATGGTATATTTTTCTTATTGTCAACAAATCCCATGAAAAGACTTGATCAAGTATTGTGTGTGTGTGTGTGTGTGTGTGTGTGTGTGTGTGTGTGTGTGTGCGTGTGCGTGTGCGTGTGTGCGTGTGCGTGCGTGTGTATCATAGGCTTATAGTATGTCTTCTAGCTCTGTGCAGTGGTGGAGGAAGTACTGAAGTTTACTACTTAAGTAAATGTACAAGTAACCAGGAAAATAAAAGTAAAAGTACTACATCAACAATCCTACTTAAGTAAAAAGTACTTACTTTTAAATTTACTTTAAGTATCGAAAGTGAAAGTACTCACACAATGGGTTGTCTCTCAATGTCTCAGGCTGTACCATTTTGATAAAGAATGCAGATACAGCTCCTGGTAATACTTATGCCTCTACAGAAGTCACTACTAGTAATAATTATAAGCAACAACATGTGTTTATTGGAAAGGTTGGTGTACTTATTGTGCTTACCTCTATCTTACAATTCTGCAGATGACAAGTTATCTACAAGGGATTATCTGCAAAGCAAGCAACTCCTTTTTTTTGAGGTATTCAGGAAAGGCATTGAAACCTCCACGAGTCATTCGTTGGGCCTTTGAATCTAACATGTTTTTTTAATGGGGTGGCTCATATCCAAAGGCTCAGATATTTTTGTGTAGGCAACATTTTGGAGAAACTGTGTTCATAAAATGTAATGAATAACAACACATATTGTAGAAATGTAGTGGAGTAAAAGTACAGATAATAGCTGCAAAATATAACAGAGTAAAAGTAAAAAGTATGCACTATTATTTTTAAGTACAGATACGTAAAATTGATTTAAGTACAGTAACAAAGTAAAAATACTTTTGTACATTCCACCACTGGCTCTGTGCCATAAAGCTCCATTAAAAACACATCACTAAGACACACTGTTGAACTGGGTGACAAAATCATGAATATCAAATATTTGTGAGGCGTTTCTAAAGATTTACTTTAGTCAGTAAGAACCAAACCTTTGGAACTATAGTGTTTTCTGGTGCTTACAGGATTAAGTCCAGCGTGGTGATCCGTTGAAAAATGTGAATGTTTGGTGAATGTATACCAAGGAAGGGGTGTCTAACAAAAAGTGCAAGTCTTTATTAGACCTGTCAGAGCCAATATCTTTAGAGCTTGACCCATGTTAGCGACAAGAAATGTCAAGTTTGACCATTTTGTTTTTAATTCAAGTCAACTTTATGTCCGTGCCACACTAAATCCCTTGACTGAACATTTAACCCATGAATCGTTATGTTGCTTAAATAATGTGCCAGAGCTGGATGAGACTATCTATCTAACGATGTCCAATATCTGGACAAATACCGGCTCAGGACCGTCCAGCTTTGGATTTGAAACCCCAGTTGATGAAAGTTAAGCATCAAACTCTGAGCAGAATAAATAATAAGGCTTTGAGGAGCCAAGGCCTTTTTATTGCTCATGTGTAATGTAATATCATTTCAAAAAAGTATGTGTGTCCCACAGTAGATCACACAGGGCGTGAATTTTGGATGTGTGATTGATTCGGAAACATCATAATTGCATTGCATTTCCCTCTGAGATTCTGTATTTTGTTACACTTTATTGCCCATTCAATGCACAGTCTAGACTAGACTAATTGAGTGTCTATGGTGTTGATTCAGACTATTAACCATCTGTGCCTCTTCCTCTTTCCCTCTTCTCATCCCTCTTTTTTCTGCAGGAGTTTGTAGGACTATTAGGATGCTGAGTATCTTTCCTCCTCATCACTGTTCTCCACCCTGCTCCCCATGACCTGAGAGCGCTACCACAGTGGGAGGAACGTAAAAAACTGAAAGAGAGAGGAAGAGGAGGGCAGAAGGCCAGGGAAAGAAGGAAAAGAGCACACGTTTTATTTTGTCGTTGTTTGTTTTCCCTTTCCGAAATGGCGGCGACGGAGGCCAGCGCGGCGCCGGTAGTCCAGGAAGACGGGAAAACTCCAGAGAGCAAGCCAGCAGAGGCCGAGCAGCAGGCTAAAGACGCCAACACCAAGTCAGAGACTGTCAACAGTGAAGTTATCGATAAAGATGGCACTGCTGTCAACAGCGAGGTTGTTGATAACAAAGAGACAGTGAATAACGACACAGCGGCGGCGACAGGTGCAGAGGAAGGAGAAGCAGCACCGAGCGAGGAGGCGGCTCCTCAGAGTTCGGAAAGCGCCTCCTCTGCTGAGCCCAAGACCTCGTTCTTGGACTCCTTCCTCAACAAGAGCGGCCTGGGGAAAGTGATGGGAGGAAGGAAGAAGAGGGAGCAGAGCACAGCCACTGGGGGAGGAGAGGAGAATGCCACTGATGGAGGCGAGAAAGAGGGAGAGAAAGAAGGCGAGGAGGGTGCAGCAGCCGAGGGCGGAACAGAGGGAGGAGCAGAAGGAGAGGCAGCGATAGAGAAAGCTCCAGAAAATGGAGAGAAGGAAGAGGAGAAGAAAACAGAGAAGGGAAAACCTGTAGAGGCGAAGTCCACAGTTCGAGATTTAATTCGGAAGCCGGTGGCGAGGATCTTCTCCCATCGCAGCACCGAGAAGAAGGACGGCGGTGCCACAGAACCCCAGAAACAAGTAAAGGTGCGATCCAAGTCCCTGGACCGGCTGGAAGATCCTGAAGCACTTAACGCCACTACAGACTCCACCATAGAGGGTGGGGCAGCAGGAGGAGCAGAAGGAGGTGCAGAGGGAGTCGCAGAGGATGAACAGAAAGCATCGTCCTCCTCGGCAGCCACCAAGCACATGAAACGCTGGCACTCCTTCAAGAAGCTCATGGCTCAGAAGGCTCACAAAAAAAGCGGCGGAGGAGTTGAAGACGTGAAGGAGGATGAAGCTGAAGGAGGAGAAGGAGGCGGAGACTCCTCCACACTGGATTCCAAAGAGTCGGGCCAGAAGAGGTGGAAGCTGAAACGCTCCTGGACCTTCCAGGGCATGAAGAGGGACCCATCCATGGTCGGCATCAGTGGTAAAGCTAAGGGTTCCGACAAAGACTCTACTGACAACGCAAAGCCAGAGGAGGCGGCGGCGGGAGTAGAGGAGGCAGGAGAAGAGGTGAAGGCTGAGGGAGGAGCAGAGGAGGATAAGGCAGAGGGAGGGGAGGAAAAGGCTGAGGGAGGAGAAGAGGAGAAGGCAGCAACAGCGGGAGGTGTGACGGTGACGCAACACGCCAACGAGATCTGGACCTCCTTCAAGAAGCGCGTTATCCCCAAGTCCAAGCGCGCCAACACGGAGTGCGCCCCCAGTGGGGAGGAGGATGCAACTACAGCTGCCGCCACAGGTTAGATGACAGAAATTGTGACACACAAAAAATTAAACACATCATCTGTGAATTGTAAGCAGTTTCACCAAAGACATCTTTCCCCTCTGAACTTTTTCTAATGTCCTTCAAACAAGTGATATCAACATGGTCATTCAAGCATTGAAGCTCTGACACCGTGTGCACACACATGTCGTGTCTGTTCCTGTCCAGGGAGCACAGGCAGCAGTTAGTGGTTTGCTAACTCTGGGAATAATGTAATTGAACATTGTCCCAAATAAAATATTCAGCATCTCATGTGAAATTCTCGTCACAGTCAACAGTAAAGATTCAATTTAGCTGCATCTCTACTCTCTGGCTGCAGAAAAAAATGGTACAAAAATACAGAACCCTAGACATTGAGACCCAAAAGGAGCTAAAAGGAGAGTAAATATTGGACTTGTGTTCATCAGTTGGTCACAATCTTCTTCATATCAATAAGCCAGTGACAGGTGGTGGCTGTATGGCAGTTTATCTAGACTTATGTATTTCCTCGTAGGGCTCACAAATGAATTACAGCAGGCTTAAATTTAGTTACAGCTATACTTGAAAAATTATAAACTCAACTATCATATAATTTACGTTAATCCTTTGTGATCCATCATTCAGATGATCTTTCAGAGGTAATCAATACAAAACTCATTAGCCAAAAGGAAGCTTTAACCCTGAATCCTCTTCTTCCCTGCAGGTGAGGATGGAGCGGCAGAAGAAAGCAAAGACGGAAAATCAGCCAAGGCCAAGCGCTCACATTTTGGCCGTGCAGTTTCCCTGAAGAACTTCATCCTCCGAAAGGGCAAGTCCACTAGTGTGGACATGGGTGAGGGTGCCAAGGAGGAGGAAGAGGTGGCTGCCGATGGAGGAGAGGGAGAAGAAGCCATGGAGGAAACGGCTGCGGATGGGGAAGTTGTCACAGTGGCCACGGAGACCAATGAAAAAGATGTAGCGGAGGATGAGAAGAAGACGCCGGCAGTGGAGAATGGAGAGGAGGTGGCTAAGGAGGTGGAGAAGACGCCCGTTGATGCTCCCGTGACCAATGGGGAGAACGGCTGCTCCAACGGCACGGGGGAAGAGAACGCCGAACACAATCATCAGGAGGAGGAGAAGACGACGGGGGGCAGCCCCGTGAAGAAGAGCAAAGAGGCGGGAGGAGCGAAAGAGGAGAGCAACGCCAAGATCATCAATGCCACAGCCGTGAACAGCGGTGAGTTAGAGCACGCCGACCGGGACTCTGATGAGACACAAAACAGCAGCTGCTGCAGCAGCAAAGAAGGAGATACTAACAACAGACAACAACAACAAGCGCCAGCACTAACAAGCGGTAGCAGTAAACAAACTAAAGCCAGCCGTCAAGAACTTGAGCTAGCACTAGCTGTCAGCAGAGAGGAGGAGGCGGAAGAGGAGGAGGAGGAGGAGGGAGGAGAAGTACGGGGGGCGGAGTCTCCACAAAACGGAGGTTGTCACGATAGTGCAGAGTCACGTGACCAGGGAGAGAGGGAAGGTGAGGAGGAAAGTGAGGAGGAGGAGATGAGGAAGAGGGATCTTCGTGAGGCAGCGGTGGCCATTGTTCAGAATGTGATGTCAGCCGCAGCTGACCAATTAGAGAGGGAGCTGTGCGTCGACAACGGAATGAATGGGTGTTACGAAGCTGACATTTGATACCAAAAACATGCACACACGATAACACAAACAAACACTTATGCACAGGTTAACTCATGCATGTGGAAATACACTGTTCATGTCCATACTTAAATTGTGCCAAATTTAAATTCACAAATATTAGCACAGGCTCTTGCTGGTAAAAAACACTTAAACACCTTTTCCCCATAAGAGTGAGGATAATGAGATCAACATGTCTGTGGCTAAATAGATGCGCTGGAGTCAGGATGTGGTAAACCTAGCTTAGCACAGAGAGTGGAAGCAGAAGAAATCAGCTACCTTTAGCTTTGTCCAAAGTAAAATACAAAATACACCGACCAACATCTATTAAGTTCACTAAGGCCCAATTACAAATGCTAAAACCTTCTCCAGAGACGAGAATCCTTTTGAGGAACTCGTTACGTTTCAACCACAGGTCTAGGGCCTATCTTATGTTCTGTGGACCTTTTCTTTCTAGCGGCTTACAGAATCATTTGAAAAAAGAAAAATAGACCACGTGGCGGTGCTGGAACTTGGAGATTATTTTATCTTTATCAATTCTGATCGATTTTGTTTTAAAGCCCAAAATAATAACCTTCTAATACATTACATTCAACATGCATCAGTAAATATAATGCAGCAGGCACACTGATTCAGGCGGCAGAGTGTGTTTACCCGTGCAACGAGATGTTTGCCTAATATTTGCAGGTCTTACGTCCGCTATAGAAACTCAGACAGCAATGTGCTGGGGAACCTGTTTGTTCCTTAAAATGTAGTCCCAGGACCAAGATTACCTAGAAATTCTTGGTGGAAATGTGGCTTAGTGCACTTTGGGGATCTTGGGATGTGTAACTTTGGACAAGCTAGCTGTTTCCCCCGCATCTAGTCTTTGTGCTAAGCTACGCTAACCACATCCTTACTGGAGCTCCATACTTAATACACCGGATTCAAATTGAAAAAGCTTATTTTCTCTTTTATATATATATATATATATATATATATATATATATATATATATATATAGAGAGAGAGAGAGAGAGAGAGAGAGAGAGAGAGAGAGAGAGAGAGAGAAAGAGAGAGAGATAGAGATCTAAAAATCTATATATCTCTTTATATATCTATATATACCTATAGATATATATTACCCAAACATATACAAAAAATCATATAGGCATGTGAACTTTACCTGGGTGATTGCATGACACAACAAAAATGCAGCATTTTGATGGAATCGTAGCTGTTCAATAAGGTTCACCTGTAAATACCCAGCATGCGTTCGATCGACGAGAGAAAGAGAGTTGGAAGGAGAACGAAGCATCCCATTGACTTTGGTGCCGGTTAATTTCATTATCATGTCAACTTGATGAACAGCCAAACAACTTATTACAAGGACTCAGATGGCACAGCAGATTGGCAGAGCAGCTATGGTTGGAGGCTGACTGTTCATGAACTTCTATGCTAATCTGTTTCACTGTGACATGGCACTCTGTCACAGTGCAAGCTAACTACAGCGCCCCCAAACCAGTGCAGGAACGTGTTTGATTCTCCGCTTTTATTGTGTTCTGGATTTAGCATTGATGTTAGGAAATACAAGGATGGAGATGCAATGTTTACATCTTCTGACATTTTCAGCTTTTTTGGCATTTTTTTTTAATTATTTTTTTTCAAAGCACTTTTCCAGCAAAGCTTCACTTCTTTTTGTACTGTTTTACACATTCCCACCTGGTAGCCGAAGTTTGAATGCCGCTGGACACTCAGCAGAAGGAAGTAAAGTGTCTGTGAACCAGAAGGTGCTCTGTTCCCTCCTCCATTATTTATCGTCCCAGCTTCCCTCTCCATTCAAGTGCAGTGTGGGGCTCTATGTCCAGCGACCCACCTCGCTGTGATCCCATGCAGCCCGGCAGATGTTTGTGGAGAGCACCGCGGCTCCTGCTTCTGCTGCTATGACATTTACTAGAAGCCTCTTTGAAGCGCAAACTCTTTCACTAGATTGGAACTCCATTGAACACCGAGCATTTGGTTTTGAACTCCAATTGATCTGCAGTATTGGGCTGTATGAATTCAGTTGAATAGCTGACTCAACAGATGAGCTATGTTTGACGTGACAATTGTAAGTCATTTTGCTTGCAATAAGAACGCGTAACAGACCGCTTCTGCTGGATTGGTCAAACAAACATAGGAGCTTAAACCAGGAGACTGACATGAGATCAGTTTCAAATTACGTTAGTGACGTTTTCCTTACTAATATTGTTTTGTTGTCTAAACAGCAACCTTTTCACTCTAACGGCTTAGCATTAAGTGATAGGCTAAACACCGTTTCACAACGTTAACTCTGGAAAATTTAATACATGCAGAAACCTAAAATGCAAAACGACACGCAAAAGATCAGTAAATGACGGGCTGTTTATAAGCCTTCCCCAGAGATGGTGATGTATCAGATATATTTTTCTCAAATGTAGTTTTATACATCTCAACTGTAACTAAGCCTTTCCCGTCTTGTGGGGTGCTAGCTTTGGGAATATCTTCCCATTTTCAATTTACAAGCATCATCGGACTCAAGATGGTAGCATGACTGTCTAATTAGTTGTTTGATAGTTTGATGGTGTGCTTTACAACTATTGAGTTGGATTTTGTCAATCAACAGACTTTTGTTTCCCCAGGCACATTTGTAGCACCACGTTATTTATATTAGCTTTTTTTTAAATGAATTGAGACAAAAAATATTACTTACTACTACTACTTTCTTTACATATGTATATGTCCATATGCAAGTATTCTCCCACTGTATGTCCAAAACTGTTGCTAACCTGTTATAGTTACTTCAAAACATTTTAATTAAACTGGGCAAGTTTTCTTTCTTTCTAGTAGTCTTCCATGCTAACGCTGAATGAACCCAGGCGGCAACACCAAAAATGATAATTGTCTCAGGAACATTTTGCAAGATAAACAAGCTATCTGCTGACAATTTTACTACAAATGCTCAAACTGAGTGTGTGTTAAACATCTGAGTCGCCAGGAAAGATTTAGTCAGTGCACGTTTTTGCAAACCACATCAGTGTTGGAGTCAAGAACAGCTAAACCACGACCAAATAATGACCAGGACCAGTGTTTCAAGTCAAGACCAAATCAGTGTGACTATGTGATAGAAATTAGAAAAAAGATCATGGTTTGCATGCAATACCTCAATTTAACAATTTATTGAACCTTCATCAACCTTCCTTGATGGCTTTCTTTTGAGGAGTTATGAGAAGACATTTCGTTACACAATGTTGTGTAGCACAGCCCGATGTAGCATTACGTTACGTAGCACAACATTCGTCGTTCAATACACATAGCACAGTATACATAAATCAACAATAATTAAAAGGTGTAATATCAACGTTTACATTTGATAACCACGGGACATAAACAGTAGTCTTTTGCTTGTTACAAAACTGTTGTTACATTGTTAGCTTATTATTTTAACACTGAATATTACCATTTCTCTAACCTCCATCAAAAAGTCGTGCTTCCCAAACCAAACCAATCGTTTCACAGCTTTAACCACATGGCATTGTGCGTTTCTGCCAGTACGAACAAATCCCATGGTTCGCAGAAACGTCTAATACAAAAATATTTTCTGTTCACTCAGTTGGTGATTATGTTTATGTTTTAGTACAAATGATGCTCAGCATTCTTGCCTTCAAATTAGTACAATCACCAGCTTACAAAAAATAGAAGCTGCAAAACCTTCTTTTATTAGGCTAGAGTAATGAATTTAACGGTTTTGTCATTTCAATGAAAGAATCTTAAGAAAGGCAGAAACTTATCATTGATCCTGAAGGCACCTTACTTGGAGTTAATGAACATGGAAAAAGTGTGACCTTGTGTAGCCTATAATGGGTAAAAACCACCAAAAGGTTCACAACTAACTTGGCAATAAAGGGTTCTGATTCTGATTGCGGACCCTCGGCCTTTGCATTTTGGCCTCCCTCCTCAATCCTCCAGCTGATAGGCAGCTAGCTGCTAGCTCTAACTAGCTCTAACTTAGGGAGTTAGCTCTCTGTTTGCTGTGGAAACGAAAAGCTGGTTTAGCAGACATCAATAGAGTTGAGTCCATCAACGGATTAGTGGGCAAAATCAAAGTGTCACGGAGCCTCTTCAACAAGCTAGATTAACTAGCCTTCTCTCTGGGCCTCTCTGGGGGAAGCAAACGGAAAGACGTGAACATAGGCAGATCAGACAATGGCCAGGTTATTTGATTTCAGGGAAAAACCTTCTCTCTATGGTAAAAGAGTCTGTTAGGGAAATGAGAGACAGACAGCCTCTCTTCCTTTTGGTTATCAAACGATGATGATGATGATCATCCACTCCTCTCATGAAACTGTTTGTTGTTGTTGTTTGCTTTGTGCACATCCTTAACAAAGAAATAACTTAAACTAATCCAACACTAGACCAACATCTGTACTAAACTACTAATAGCACATATAACCCTTTTCATGACTGTTTATTATTATCCTTTTTTCAAGACCTATTTTTTAATACATTTTTCAATCTCTTCTGTTATCATTTACCAGACAAAAAGGCGGGAAACGTGTGAGGCCACACAAAGAGGATTAAAACTGCCCGGGATTCGCTGAGCAAGGAGCTCTGAGCCCCCTCGCCCCACCCCTCAACTCCTCCTCCTTCCTTCCTCTCCTCCTACTCTCTCCCTTCATCTCTCCTCCTTCCTCCCAAATAAACGGAGTAATCATGTGTTAACAGAACACCATGGTGAGAAAGAGAGAGAGAGAGAGAGAGAGAGAGAGAGATTGAGAGAATGAGAAAATGCAATTCATGTAGATGACAAGTGAAATTAATAATTACTCAGAAAGCAATAATTCAAGCCCTTCGTTTTGTCCCTCTATCTATCCATCCATTCATTCCCTCCGTCCGATACATGCAAACATACATACATACAAACATGTACATCCAGTGTTTTTATTATTTTCTTTGCTTGTCTGTGAGATTTTATATTGTCTACGAGAGAAAAGAAAAAAGCAGAAATGTAAAAAAAAAGAAAATCGAGACACCCCCCTCGCCTACCTCCCCCCCACCTATTTCCCCCGCTGCCCTATTTTCCAAATCTTCAAGCTACTTAACTCTGCTCTCTGTCTCTACCGACTCCTGATTGGTGGATTTAAAGAAGAAAAAAAAGAAAAAAAGAAGACTGTTAGTTTTGTATTGATGGCCATTTTGGTTTGTAGTCCCCATCATACCCTCTTTGCCCCTCCCCCATCTGCCCCAGTAGATAATTGACAGTACAGCAGGACCATGTTGCTACAGTATATAAACTGCCCTAAAGACTGCCACCTCCCAACCAACACTGCAATGTCTTCAGCTATGTGTTCAATGTTTTTAGACTGTTAAATTGTGTACATGAATTAAAAAAAAAACACACACAAAAAAACACCATCAAATATTAAAGTCAAAATGTTTTTTTTTTCTGTTTGGTTTGAATTCTCTTTATTCTTTGTTTAATTTTTTAAAAACACATCTTCTCACTGTTACCGCAGTCTGGCGATATGCGGTAATAAAAAAAAGATAATAATAATGATGATGTTTTGTTGGTCAAAGTTTTCACATGTCCGCTAGCAAATTGTCAAGAAAAAAAATAGTACAATAAAGACTAAAATCTAACAACTAAACTGCCAGTTGTTGTGAGGTTTTCTATTTGTATCTTGATAATGAAAGTGTTGTGTGGGAGTTTGAGGGACAGGGCAGAGCGGAGGGATGTTCATTAATCTGTGAATCGATGATCTCATCCTTTACGTAATAGGCAGACTAATACAAGAGTTCTTTGTATTTAAGTAGATCTGCATGTATTATGTGGTAGCAGGCTGCTGCTGTTTCATGTAGACAGGCGTGGACAAATATGCCCGCACACCACCACTTACACTGTGTTTATACTTGCACACATTCAGATACACCTCTACGTTTGATCGATAATTACTGAATTTAAGTTATTGTAGTTGATAATAAAGAACATGCAACTAGGTTACATGTCACAGTCGAGCTACAACCATGTTTTCTGTGTGAGCCGCCTTGACGACACATGGCTGCTCACGGCTGCTCTTCATGGTTCGATCAAGGCCCCTTTGTTCCAATGAAGGAAAATCATTGATCTACCAATCTGTGATCAGGACATTTATAGGGTCACCAGAACGGAAGGGTGCTAGATGGTTATCAAGATATAGAAATGTATATTTAGGATTTGAAAAGTGTCGATGAGCCAGCAAGGTTTGTTGCAGAATCTGCCTCGCACTTTCAGGAACTGCTTCATTTCCAACCCAGTTTCAAAGCAGTTGTGGAACGGTCACACAATTGAGACCTAGAGGCAGGTGGACGTGGACTCAAATCTTCCACAAAGACCACTGACGGTGACAGGATCCAACATATAGGACATTCATCCGCGAGACCGACGTTCAAGGCTGCGCGTCGTTGCTGTGAAATTATTTAGAAAGATGAGAGTCTTCTGCCTTCCACCTTGGACACTATTGATTCACACAATCCCAATCATTCCAAATGGACAGGCGCATGGCTGCTATTTGCAATCAGCTGTTCGAAAAAAAGCCTGACAATTGTGTCCGAGGTGGAAGGCGAAAGTGACACAAGTATTTCCACCTGATTGACGGGGGGAAGAAAAGGAGGCTTGGGCTGCAAGGCGGGGAATGTTTTGTCTCCTGAGGTAAGTAAGGTAAGCTACAAAATATATAACACAAATTGTATGATATTTAAGTTCATGCATCAAAAAGAATGACAGACTCGGAGGAGGAGGACAGGCCTGATGAGAGATGAGACTGGATGGCACTATTGGACAAACCTCCATGAGTGGGATGTGAAGAAGCAAGGGTGAAAGGGACATCCATCAGGTAATTTGTATCATAATTGTATTAGAAGTGTACCAGATAGTTTGAAGCTTCCTTCATAGCGTAGTCCATTCTAAAATTGTGCAGCTTCTTTTTGTTGCTTGTGTTATTGGTGTTTTTTAGAATCATACTTCAATACATTTCAGACTCCAGTGATCCAAACATTTGCAATAATGCCAGAGCGTTGTGAGGTCCAAAAGTCAACTTTGATTAAAAGAAGATAGATAGAATGATTTCAAAAACTGTCAACATGTTTTTTAATTGAACTTTTATCTAAATCTGTTTCATATTCTGCTTCAATCCATATTTGTTGGCCTTTCAAAAACAACATTTTCACTGCAGTCAAAACAAAGTTTGCTCCCTGCTCTCCTCCTGTATAAAATGTCTGGTCCGGCAGCAATATAATAGAACCATGAATTACATTTCTAAAACAACAATAACATGAATCACACCTTTCTCTTTTGTGTGTATTTCCTTCAACAATAGACAACAGAGAAAAGTTGAAAAGAAGGAAGAACATTTGCTGCCGGCCAATGGAGGTTACAAGCTCAATGAAAGGAGGAGGAAATTTTCATTATTTTATAAAATTATCATAGGAATAAATAATTCAAATTGATAATCCATAGTCAATAGCGACATTGTTGGTTTGCTTTGCAAAAAAAATGTTTTATCAAAATGCATGAGGTTGCTCGTGGTGTTTGGTATTTGCAAACAGCACTGTGTCTGTTAGTGAATCAGATATCTGTAAAACATATTTACTTTGTTAAGTTTTGGCTCTGTAGACTTCAGAATCTCTGAACTCATGTCAATTAACCTGAAATTATTTTATGTTTTATTTGACATTCATGCAATTTAATCCAAATTCAAACTCGTTTAAACAACTTGCAAGTGTAAAGAGTGGAAATGTACAGCGAAATTGTACTTTATATGGTAATTTGATGTATTTCTATGTAAATTGGTAGTTTAGTTTAGTGATTATGTACATTTTGCAGAGTTAAGTCTTGGTAAAATAGAGACAGATTGTAGTCAAGTACATTTTTATCTTTATACAAATTTCCCAAATGTTGCCTCAGAGGGCTAACTGATCTGTACAATAGGCAGCATCCTCTGTGATGGGACCCTCACATCAGATACGAGGAAGTTCGTAGCATGTGAGATGAGAGATGATTTATAACAATGAACATTTATGAAGTGTTTTCTGATAATATTGCCTAAAGGAAACATATACAAGCTGACCAAAACCTTGTGGAACTCTGTGATAAATAATTCATCGTTCATTAGTCAGGAAGGCGGACATCTGGTTTATGTTCAGTGTAAGAAATGGACACGTTTCATGTGAGAAAGGCTTTTGGTTGTTTTGACTTTTTTGCATTTATAAAAATATATAGGTGAATGGAAATGTTGATCATGTTCTTGACAATCTAATTTCAATGAAATAAGATTTCATTTTATTTTACCAGCATTATAAACGTATATGTTCGTTGTATTCATGTCAAAGGTAGAATTGTGTGGACATTCTACTATCAGTATGTAGGGGAACGAAATTATAATAAAAGTTTAAAGTTCTAATAAAATTATGATCTAATGTTCTTCAATGCTACGATAGAAAGACCAAAAAAAATAAAAAATACAAAGGCAGTAAATTGCAGGTATAGCCTTAAGTTGCGTAAAGTGCAATGAATGAAAAGGAAAAATGTACCAAATAAAAGAGCTTAAACAATTTTTATATATGTCAAGTTAAGAGGAATGTCTGAACTTTAAGCAATCACTTTTCCTCCAAACTTCATTCCCTCACAGTCAGTGGCCCTCGGAGGGTCGGCAGGCCACATGTTGAGACTCCCATTAGCAATAATAACACATGTCTAGTCGTCTGCTAAGTGCGTAGAGACAATAATTCCCTACTGTCGGTTGAAATTGGCAGCATACTGTCTTGCTGTCGGGCCAAATCTTTGGGATTATGTTATTACAGCCGTAATGCCAGAGTAGAGTAGCTGCACGCATGTACACGCACACACACGCATGCACGTACACGCATGCACGTACACGCACGCACGTACACGCACACACACACACACACACACACACACAAACTAAAACAACCTCCAGATATCTGATGCTTTGTGGGATATAAAAACGACGTAATGGCCAGAGTGGGTCAGTTTTGACTGTGTGGGAATGAACAGCAATGAAACCCAGACCAACACAGAGCGCTCCCCCCCTTCTCTCCCTTCCCCCCGTCAACTGGAAGCAGCTTTGAATGGCAGATGGAGAACATGTTGGGTTACACTCGTCTTTAGATATGTCTTTCATTGGGTTACAGTTGAGGTCAAAGACATGAAGGGGGGGGGGGGGGGTAGAGAACGAGAGAGAGAGAGAGAGAGAGAGAGAGAGAGAGAGAGAGAGAGAGAGAGAGAGAGAGAGAGGCCTAACAGATGGATTACATCTCAGGATTATAACATAAAGACAACAGCTGCTAAATATACACCTACTGTGCTGGGTTGCAATACCAGTCTTCATTCTGTATACTTCAGATGAAATGAAATTAGCAGATTTAAATACGTGAAGCGATTAGTAAAGTACTGACTGGCGTTTTAGGCGAGCTGCTGTCATTAGATCATATTGTCCGCAGGAGGATTTGGGCTCAAGTGTAAAGACATCTTAAGCACAGGGATGATGTTAGTGCAACATTTATTACACTGCACAGTAAGAAAAGTGGACTGGAGGCCCAACATATGGTGAATTAGCTCCTCGTTACGCTGTGGGCGACTTCAAACAACGTGTAAAGCGTAGCAATAGATGCATGTTGTGCAGCCCAAATTGTAATATATAGAATTTTTACCCCAAAATGCAGATTGCAGCCATAACAAGCGCCCCTCTGGGATTCTACATTTCCATTTGACCAGGCTGTTCATTTATAACATCGCCCTATCAGGGGGTTTATGGACACGCTGTCAAGTCATGTGGAAGGAACCAGTTACCTGTTTCTTGGAGGGACGTTTAGAGAACGCCTCTGTGAAAGATTTCAGGCTTCACCCAGGAGCTCAACCTGAATCTTTGCATATGCCGTTGGTGAAATATGACACACGTTTGAATAAATTCTGCGACACACTCACAGTGTGACCGCATTATCAACGGCATGAGAACACCTATTATTATGGTTTAAGGATAAAGAAGCTGGTATTTTCACACTGCACCGCTGCGGTCAGCAGTTTGGCCGGCTGCTGATCAGTAAAGGGACATTGTGGGCAACTGTGTGGGTCAGCGGTAGTGCAGGTAAATGGACCTGTACTTGTGTAACGCTTTTCTAGTCTTCCAACCACTCAAAGTGCTTTAACACTACATGACATCATTCACCCATTTATACCCATTCACAAACTGATGGGAGGAGCCACCATGTAAGGTGCCACATCAGTTTAATCAACCATTCATACACCGTAGTCGCAGCTACAGGAGCAATTTAGGGTTAAGAGTCTTGCTCAAGGACGCATCAAAAATGCGCTGGCAGTGCCGGGGATCCAACCGCCGATCCTCTCATTGAAAGACGATCCCTGCTCAGCACTGAGCCACAGTCGCAGGGTTGCCTTTCAATCAGAGAATCGGTGGTTGAATCCCCATCTGCTCTCGTCCCGATCAGTGAGTTCTTGGGCGAGGCACTTAACCCCAAACTGCTCCCTGTGACTAGTGTGTGAATATTGGTTAGTCTTGATGGGCACTTGGCATCTTGCATGGAAGCTCCTCCTTTCAGTGTGTGGAGTATGTCATGTAGTGTCAAATAGTTATAAATGGTCGGAAGACTAGAAGAGATCTATGCAAGTACAGTTGATTATCATTTTCTGTTCCCTTAAGGTATATTTATCTTTTTTATATCTAGCTCTTGCGTTGAAAAGAAGTACGAAGCGCAGATTCCGGAGTCAAATTCCATATATGTGAAAATGTACATGGGCATTAAAGCTGATTCTGATTTACAATGCTCTCTTGCTCCATGTTCTTAAGGGCCTTCTGAGGAGATACAGTAAGGTCCCAGAACTGTAATTACATTTTTCACAACCCTCTCCTTAAAAAAATAAAAAACAGACATAAAAAATTAAGGGAATAATTTACTCGCCAAGAAGTTATGATAGACTTGTGATTTATTTACAAATCAAACAGCACAGTACTCAACATAATCACTGTGTTGCTGGAGGACAAACAGATGCTGCTGTGTAATATAAAATCCAGAGACATCAAACTGAAGCGTTGCTGCCCGAAATGAGACGACAACCCTCGATACAAAACCTACACGTCTTTTCCGGCCGATTAGAGGCAAAGGTAATCACAAACGCTTTAAATTAAGTGTGATAGCCTGCGTCCACATTTCAGACTTCAAAAAGGAACAGAGGGTTGAATCTTAAAAGCATTTATCACTTTTCTTTTTGATAAATACTCCAAGGTCTCACACTGTGGCAGATATTTTGTTGTAGTAAGTTTGAAATTTGGGTAGGAAAATAAATAAAATATTCAAACACTTGCATTACTTTGGGATTTTATACCGCAGCATTCAATACAGACAGTGCCACATTTTTCAGTTGTAATGACCCTGTGCTCCTGCAGATGTATTACTTGCTGTCAAACATGTCTTATCAAAATCTAGCTCATAAGAGCAGCAACAAGTAAATATAAATATGGAATTAGACATGAAATATATTCAGATCAGGATCATGAGAGTGTGCAACAACACAACAACCATCTATTTCATGAACCTGATAACCGCTAGCTGTTGCAGACCGATGGAGCTGACAGCAGAGAGGAGAGTGGACTTTTCCCTCCGCCAGAACGGGATGATGTATGGAGCATTTGGTACATTCAGACAACACGCTGTCAACACTTAGCAGGCTGACACACGCACTGCAGGCCACTTAGACCGGCTTCGGTCATAGAAAACAATACACTCATGCAGAAGATACCGTCAGCAGTCATGTTAACGCGTGATCAAGCAAATAAAAAGACAATGGAGTGAACAAAGTGTAGTTCGTATGCTAAGATGTTTGATGATGCTAACATTTTACAGCTGAAACTAATGGAAATGCCACTGGTTTAGGCAAGTTTGCAAAAAAGCAGTGGTGTGCCGGTTGCTTGGCCTCTCGTTGACGATCGGTGAGTAAGGAAGGTCGTGACACGCTTGAACCCTGCGGCATCATGTCTGTTCCAGGTTTATTTATATTAAACGTGTTTAAAGTTTTGACACGTCCCTCCCTCATTGCTTTATCATTAGATTTTGACCCGATAAACCATCTAATAGCTGTTTAGACATTTCACACAAAACCACAAATTGACAGAGTCAGAGGGTGAGCACAGCCACTACTGGGGTTCATCCTCTGGAAACCATGAAGAGTGGGTAAATCCATCTAATCCATATGTATCTTATTAAAAGTACAAAAGAATTGTCAACTTGCTGGTGATGCTACAAGTCAGAAGGTCACCAAAAGATCCTCAGGGTTCATCCTGTGGGGAACATAACCGTCTCTACAAAATGTAATAATCTATCCAGTTGCTGCAGTCATGACCTAAGTGCTGGACCAACCAACTGACATTCTTTGAGCGGCTGCTAGAATAAAGACACAGAAACAGAATGTAAAAAAATTTTTAACTTCTTTTTTTTCATTTCGTAAATCTTCAATTTACCTGACTGAACAGCCAATCACAGGCTTTCGTTGCAGACATTCCTTTACAAAGACACAAAAAAGTCAAACAATAACACAAGAAAGTTGTTATACACAGTCTGTATAAAATGACCAAAATGTGAACAATTTCAATGGTTCAAATACAAATTACACGAGAGCCAAAGCTGGAAAAATATGGATCCAAAACCGAAGGGACCGAAAGCAATTTAGATATTAATTTAAAAAAAAAAAATCTTCTTTCTCATTCAACTCCCCAACAAAAACTCAACGGTACTGACAGAAAACCTCAAACACAAATTGTCTGATGAGACAATGTAGGAAAATCCCATGTCTGCATGAGCAAAAGCAAACGAGCCCCTCTTTAGATCAAATTTGTCAAAAGAAATAAAAAATATCATATATCGAAATATAAATACTAACAGGCAATGAAAATAAAAAGATCTTTGTGCTGCTGTGACCGTTTTTACTCCCAGTGTTTATACAATCAAGGCTTACAAAGCTCATAAAGTCAGGAGGTAAACCACACACAGATAAAAGCAAGACTTCTCCTCTGCGTTCCCTCGTTCATCCTCCACTTTGTCCATCACTCTGAAACCTTCTCTTTTAATCCACCTCGTACACCGACATTAACCTCTATTATTCACCCGTCTGTTCACTAGACCCTCGGTTTCACAAACACTCTTCTCCATCCTCCCTCTTCGGCTTTTTACTCCATCTTGGACATCTCAAACTTGGTCGTCAAAGTTTCCTGCATTTTGGGAAAACAGGTGGAGAACAGTGTCAGCTGATAGGTGGCAACAAAAGACAGACAAACACTTTTCACCTATCTCCTAAATGAAAAAAAAAGTTATTTTATTTGTTCCATAAAAATTTAAAGAACTAAGTGTGCCATTTGTGGTTATATGTGCAAGATGAGGCATGATGTGAAGGTGTGTGTGTGTGTTGAAGGAATCAGATTTTTTGAGGAATAAAAAACAAACCTGTGCTCAGATGCTAGTGAGGTTTTCAAAAGAGCATCAGGGCATGGAGGTGGTGGAATGGAAAAGCTTATTATCTTTAATTTCTTTCTTAATTGTGATGAATTACTTTGTTTGCTATTATAGGGATGATGTGGAAGTTAGAGTCAGACTCATCTCTTAAATAACAAGCGTGCATTACATTACATAATCTGCCATATAAGGATTAAAGATTAATTTCATCATCTAATAACGTTTCAAAAACCCTGTAGTTAAATAAAAACTTAAATCATTGATATGATATATGATATATAAATAAGTGGGCTACAACCTTCAATTATGACGACTTGTACAGAGAAAAGATCTTCAGTAAGCGCCATTTTAATTCAAAAACATGTCTCCCATCTTTGGCCATCCCGTCTCCTTTCAATCCTGTGTCCTTTCCTCACAACAAAAATGCCATAAAGGAAGTACTTTATACCATCTAAGGATTTTAATATATCGCATTGTTAATACAGCAGCTTACATAAGAAGTTGATTCCACATAAGAGGCACTTGGTTGATTGCCGGATCATTTATAAAAAAGAAAAAAAAGGTTCAGCTTGGAGATCAAAGAGTAAATAATTTGGAAAATAGTAGGGCAAGCGGTCAGCAGAGGGGAAATAAAATAAGAAAAAGATATTAAATATATATTAAAGAGATTTGGACTGAGGCTTAATGTTTAATATCAGAAAAATGTTTTCTTAAATTTTTCGTATTTTTGTGTTTAAGATGATCGTTAATGTCTAAGCATCAATAGCAACACACGCACGCGCGCACACACACACACACACACACAGGATGATGCAGTCACATTGTTCCGCTCGCCATGACCACAGAGAAGAGGATAAACAACAGTGTGACGTAACCGTGGCAACAGCTGCTCTCGGCCTCAATTATTTGTCACCCCCTGCTGCTTACAGCACAGAACTACAATAATATAAACAATAAACAATGTTTGTGACACACACACAAATCTTGTTGTAGAAAAATATATGTGTGCCGATTATTTATAACATAAACTAAGTTTAATATATAGCAAATCCCATAATTTTCTCTTCCTCTGTGGTGTTAACATCCGGTAGTTGGGATTGTATTTTCGCAGGACACGAATAGTTTAACGAGTATTAATATCTAAAGAACTGAAAAGTGCATAAAAAATAAACGTCTCTGTTAAAGGGTCTTTGTCTTGCTTTGAATTATTATTGCGTTCAAGTTAAAGAGATTCTTCAAGGTATTTTCAGAAATGCCTGCATATACTACTTGATATACTGTAAACAACTTATTTTCATCATGCGGTGTGTAAATGTGATCACGACTCACAGCCGATCACATGAAAGTTATTACTCTTCATGTGGTTGTCAGTCTGGGGTTACATCTGAGTTTGCTAATGAAATGAGAAACCCAGTAGACTTGCCTCATCAGAGTCCAGCAGGGGGGGCAGGGCGCTGTGAGGCGAAGGGAGAAGATTGGAATAATATTAATGTGTGATCTTTTCTCATATGTAATAATCAGTGTCAACATGACGACTTACACATCTGCCATTGATGAAGGGAGGTTCTCTTCCACCCATTTCAGATCCTCGTCCTGGAAAAACAACAAAGTCAGCTGATATATGAGCTTTTGTTAGAAAAATTCACTTGACCGCTCGGAGTAAAATCATTAAAACAGGAATATTTATTTGTTGCAAGGAAGGAGCAGAGTCAGAAGTACAAGGTGATAGACAAATTGCATATCCAAGACTGCTCAAAGAATGAGTGAAGCACTTCCTTCTTAAATAGCTTATGGTTATCAATACACCGAGGCCACCATGACTTCCTTATGGCTACATGCCACCATTACGTCTTTAGATTGGCCTCGGCATGGTCATATGATAACAAAGGAATTGTACGTTCTGTCAGACTGAAACATACAGATTCCCCAGTCTCATTGCTATCAGGAAGGAGACATCCCAAGCTTGTGTGTAAGATTAAACAGAGACAGTAAGATGAGAAGTCTTAATATACCAGTGAAACACTAACTGATTAAGTGTAAATTAGTTTTTCTTCCAACAGCTTTCCTCCATAAATTCATAAAAAGAAAACACGACTCTATTAAATGTGGGACTTTCGACTGACTGATGTCAAACTAATAATATTCCACATGATTGAGATCACTAAAATTAGTCATTTTGGTGCTTTGTTTCACTCCGTTTAAGATAACTGAGCTGTCCCTGTATTTGAAATCTTTCATCCTCACAGAAACTACGAAGAGCCCAGAAATCAAACCAAAGCTCAAATTCTACTTCAGGCTGCAAAGGCCCCGCATGACGCAGATTTCATCACCTGGAAGAGCGGACCATCCGCGTGCAGCATGTGGTGAAATGGGCTGTACGCTCTGATAGCACATGTGTGAGCGTGTGCCAGCGTACAGGAGTGGTAGTGGTATGTTTTTAGGAATGCATCTGTCGTTACTAACACATCTACACATCTTACTAACACTCAGAGCTGCAGTGAAATTATGCAATCTGAGGAATCTGAAGTGGAACTAAAAATACTGCTGTAATAATGTTTTTTTATTTTTGTTAAAAATGGTCACTTACCACCTTGTTGGCTTTTGCCGTGCCGTTGGTCTCATTTTTCCCGCCCCTCATTTTCATCCCCTCTGTAGACACAAAGGGAAATAAAACAAACACACCCAGTTATAACTAACTGACAAATGAACTGAATATAAAATGAAATAGGAAGGCACTGAGGATGGTGAGACAGAAATAACACGGGAGGGTAAGACAAGAGGGAACAGGTAAGGAAGGAAAGAAGGAAGAAAGGGAGTAAAAGGAGGAAGGTTTCTGACCGAAAGCCTCGTTCATCATGGGCTCCTGCTCCTCTTCCTCGCTCTCTTCATCCAACAGTGGACTGAAGGCATACCTGGCAAACACGCAGTGAGAGAGGGAGAAAGAGAGCGACTTTACTTTGCAGTTGGAATGAGAGAACGTGTCAATAAGACGGGACCGACCATGTCCACCCCTTACCTCTGGTTATTGGCTGATGGTCGCCACAGGAACATGATGACCAATAGGATGATGGAGAACAAGAAGCGCCAGAATGCGTCATCTATCCACAGCTCCCTCCAGTCCTGAATGAGAGAAAGAAAAAAAGAGAATAATGTATCCTCTTACAAAAATGACAGTGGATAAACATTTATTTCTCTGCTGGCCTTGAAAAGAATCCAAATTTCACTTGAAAAAAATATATTAAAAAAAAGTGTTGTGACGGTAATGAACTGTGCATTGATGACAAAAAATATGAAAGGTGACATAAGCGATGGGGTCTTCAGGCTACTCAAAGGACATCATGAGTTCAGCATGAGAACGTGACATTCCCTGGACCGAAAATGAAAAATTGTCCCCGGAATTAATTCGAGCTGCACCAACAGATATTTGGCGAAACTATTTTGTTGTATATGAACGAAGATTTTAAAAAAATAAAATAAAAAAGAAGGCTGAATTGTAGGGGTCGGGGAAACAATTAGATACCACATAGTTCAGACTCCACCCTTCTCATGTACTCACAGACTGACACTGAGACGTCGTGAAGGTCTTGCTGCTCCACATGATGAAGATGACCGACACTGGAAAACACACAAACTAGCATTAAAGAAGGGAAATGAGTTTCAGAAGGCAATAAAGTCTGTTTTTCTTTCTTGTACCTATAACAGCGAAGATGAGCGTGTTGGTGAAGTGTCTGTAGAGAGAGAGCTTCACCACGTTCCTCCTCAGCTTCAGCAGCTTCATTGTCTGAGCCAGACTCACAAAGATGTGACGACACAGTCAAGGAACATCAACGACAGGTGAAACAAACACTACGAGCAAGATTGTTGGTTCTCATCTCCAAGTTAAGATCGCCGTGTCTGACCAATTCTTCATAAAAAAATGATTGTACAATGAAGCCCAAACTAAAAGGTTTAAAACCCCTGAGATATTTCCTGTCCCACACTCCTGAGTTGGTGAGGTTAGCACGTGCTTGAGGGACAAGACAGCGCAGGTCAAAGAGTTCTTAAAGTTTTACATGCTGCACATAGTCGACAGTCTAAGATTTTCTATTGTGAATATAGGCGCATGAAAATACAAGAAAATAGTTATATACTTTGGTTAATTGCATGATATTAGCATTGAGAGGGGTTTTGCTGGACACGAAATTATACGCAGGGATGAAGAAAGCAGAAAAAAGGGACATTAAGAGAAAGAGATAAACGTTTAGTTTTTACTAAAAAGGGGAAGACCCAGTCTCGGATATCCACCAGCAGAGAGTAGAGTCGAGCACAGCCAGAGGAATAGCAGCCAGAAGAACTACATCACCTTCGGCCTACAGGGCGAGAAAAAGAATGACGGAAGACAAAAGGGTGAAAACAACAGTAGAAAAGAAGAAGGGGAGAGTAGGTAGTGCAGGAAAAGCATGATGTGGAATGAAAAAAAAAGGTGAAGGATTGTACGAAGGAGACAACGATGAGGAAGATGAAGAAGTGTGGAGAGGCAAACAGAGAGTTGAGAGGGTAAAGAACAGAAATGCAGACAGTATACTGCAGTTAATTCTGTTTGGCTGAAATGGGTGTACTAGATGGGTGAGGTTTACCAAAGTACAGTCTGTAAACCTGCAGCGCAAAAGACGAGCAGAAACCTGACTCAGGACATACATGCTGTGTCTACATACACCTTCTGTACTTAAACTTGTTATTTTGAGTGCATAAAGGCATTCCCACTGACAAATGTGGCAAAATACAGTGCACCAAGTACCAATCGTGCACTAATAATAGATTGTTACCCACAAGTTGCCATAACATGCAAAAACTCTTGCGAGACTCTGCCCCCTGACCTATCCTCACCTCAACCCTTCCAGGCCAATGTCTAACCTCAAACTTTCAAGGGCCGCGTTTCCCAGATTCGTTAAGACGCTCTTAGGAGCGCTATGAAAGAAGGACATGTTTCCTAGAGTCGTTCTTAGCTTAAGATGATCTCCACTATGAAGGACATGTAAGATCAGTCTGACCCACTCTTAACAGCCTTCTTAGCGACCAAACACTCACTGCAGTCGAATACTACAACCATGCGTAATGATGAATGTTCGCCCACAGCTGTAGAACACTGACGCAAGAAAAATAGCGTAAGAAGAAAAAAAAACAATATAAAAATAAAGAATTGCCAATGTGTTCCTGTAGCTACATAAATAAAATGAATCAGCATTACTATCACTCATTACGTTTTCACACACATTCGGCATCTACATATGAGTTTACATTAGCTATAAAACATCAACAACCCTGTGGTATTTCACAGATATCAGGGAAACTGACAGGTGTAACTGAACTCGGCTGGAACCTCATCAAGAGAGGCTCCACGTCTAAAGGCGTTGCTGAAGTCCACGTGAGAGACACCACGGCTGCAATACGGCATATTCTCGATGCTAACCAACAGCATCGGCGTGCGCGAAGTCAGATGGTTTACATAAATGCATATGAGCGTCAGCACCCCCCCCCCGGTCAGACCGGGCTGTCCAGTCCAAGTACCGGCTTCCTCGCGTTGAGATCCAACGTCTCGTCACGCTAGTGTCACCACACATCTAGAGGCCAACCCGCTGCAATTCTGCCCTCAGCCCAGAGGTGTAGCTCCTGGCTTGCTGCGTTATTACGCAGTGGGGAGCTTCCTGGAGGTGGTGGGGGACGGCACCGGCCTCAGCAAGGCATCGGTTTCATGGAGTCTGGCAGCCGTGACACCGATCCTCCTGCGCCATGCGGACACACATCAGAATGACCACCACATGGGACGAGGTCCACCAGGTCCACCGTGGATTATATGCCATGGCTGGGATCCCCGGGTGATTGGTGTCGTGGATGGCACACACACACACACGCGTGCGCATAGCATAATTGCACCTGTGTGTGAGGACCACAGTGTGTTGTGTGTGATTTATGCGCTGATAAAGTGGTGGGTGATCGATTTGCCTGGCATTGATTGATTTAGTTTCAGCAACACGGCGGTGGACAGCTCCCACTAAGAGCGTTTAAAGGCTGAATTATACTTCTGCAACTCCAACTGCTGCTGGCCACGCAGCCGGATTGACGGACTCGTTTTGATTTTTAGTTCCCCTGCGTTTTCCATACGCCAGAACAGTAGGTGGTGCAATGACCGTTTAAGAATCGACCTGCACACCGACGTTCACAGATATCTCCCTCCAGGAATTCACCTCCATCTGCGTGTCCTTACACTCCGCCAGACGAGTTATATAAATGCTCATATTTGCGGACCTCTTCAGCCAAACGTTCTTCAACAAGATCCATTGTTCGTGTTTCTGCTATGGCTTTTAAAAACAGCGGTATTATGCTATGAAACCGGAAATGCGAGACTCAGAAAGGATGTGGTTATCGGACCAATCGCAACCTCCCGGGCTGCGTATGGTTCGCGTCGCTTTGACGGATAGTCAGAAATTTGGGGTGACGCACGCAAGCACGCAAGCACGCAAGCACGCAAAATGGCCGATTTGACCACGCAAGGTCGGCGATGTGTGTCTTGCGTTTCTGCGTAAAACCCGAGTATAAATCAGCCTTTAGGAAGCTTCTTTGGGGAGGATCTTAAGAAGGCAGTTAAGAACGCTTCTGGGAAACACTCCTATCTTAGCGCTCCTTCTTAGCCAAACCTTCTTTCGAGCCTTCTTAAGTCCTTAAGAACGATCGAATCTGGGAAACGTGACCATGGTCAATACCTTACCTCAACTATTCAAGGGCAATGTCTCATTTTAGGCATTGGAGGTTAATGCCAACACTAAGCCATTCTAGGTCAAGTTTTAATTGAACCATTTGAAATCAATGCCAAACTTTAACCATTCAAGGTCAATGCCTAACCTCAGCCATATGTCTAACATCAACCATCTTGCCAGAGTTTAGCAGTGTGGGTTACCTTTTAGACACAAAAATATCATATTTAAGTCAAAGGTACACCTCTGTGTAGAACAAACTCCACTAATGGAAGTATCCAAATTAACAGAAAAAGACAGAAAGGCGGACAGAGGACAGAGCAGGCTTTAGTCTTTTATCACCCTCTGGTGGCAGCTGGTGCAACATCAGCAGCTCAGGAAGATGGTACGACTAGATGGTACGATAACAATTAGCTAATTTAAATTAATAAACATACTTGCACACATAAATGACAGTAAATTTAGACCTGTATTTGGAAAATATCATGCAATTTACTGTAAATTATGTGCGAAGAAAAACAAATCCTTGAAACTCAAAATTCTGAAATTTGATTTGATTCTTTTAATCTGAAAGAGTTTAGAATTATGTATTGTTATTATTTCAAATAATACTATATAATTGGGACAACATTTTTTTTTAATTATTATTTTAAAAGTGCATAATAATGTGTAAAAAGGTGCTTAATTATTTATTAGGTGCTGATGATCGTATGTGTATATCAGTGGCGAGGCCTGCTGGCATTATGAAAGTGTGTTTTGCCCCAGGGTCCAGCGTGACCATTAACGTGTGCTGTGATTGGTCAGTGCTGCAGTGGCAGTATGTGGCAGTAATGCACTTTTTGTTGGATTCCATCTGCATTAAAACCCAAGAAGAAGAGAAGCTGGAACTTAGAACCTAGAATCTCGGACTTGCTGATGGATATACTGATGACAGTGCGGCGCCGGGCACTGAATTCGCAGGTAGACAATTCACGGCCCGCTATTAGTGTACAGATTACAAAGCTCTGAGGCAAATTTGTGATTTTAGTCTCTACAAAATAAATTTAATTGAACGTGTGGAAGTACATGTATTTGTGCACATGTTAAAAGGATATCCACCAGACAACACAGGAGTCAATGAAGGCCAGCACTATGTCACAAGCAATTTTACTGATGTCGTTGTTGCCTCGATCCTAGAGAGGGAGAACAAGTTAGACACATATACACACCACACACAAATGCACACGGAAACAGACACAGAGACAGAGACACACAGACACAGATACAGACACACACACGACTTACACCATTGACTTGTAGCATCCCCTCAACGATGGAAAAGACCAAATAGAGCAGACCGACTCCGACGACTCTGTGGAGCAATGCACCGAGTCTGGGCCTGGTGAGCAGACAGACAGGAGTGTTACGACTCCGTCACATCAAAATAACTGGTCAAAGGCATTTCTCATCATTTTGTACATGTTATAGACTCAAAGATTGTCTCAAAATGACCGTTGGATATAGTATAGAACAAATTGTAGTCTTCATCTGAAATGAAAAGGATTTGAGACCAAATTGGATAAAAAAACATATTAGTGAGGAATTTAACCTCATGAGGAAGGAAAACTTACTTCACGATGCCGTATCCCAGACTGGCGATGATCACCAACACCCTGGCCAGAGTCCTCTTTACCGCAGAGAGCACCTCGGCAAACACCACCGCCCCCCAGACTGCAGGAGGACACATGACAGCAGGTTATCTCTCCACGCTCCACTGTGTCAAACACTCGCCCTCGACCATACCGGAGAAAGCGGCTCTGTGTCTTCACCTACCCGACAAGCCTTCGTATCGGAGGCTCTGGAACTCGCCGTAGTAGACGGCTTTCTCCAACATGCCCAGGAAGATGACTCCTCCGATCCAGAACTGGATCCTGAGTAGATCCCTCCAGTAGCATGCCGACAGAACCAACCACAACACCGCCAGCAGCACGTACACGATGCACATGACCATGTAGAACTGGAGACAAGATCACAGAGGGTTGACAATATTGACTTTGGGAAATAGTAAAGAAGACATTAGTCTGATATAACAAAGATTCTTAAAAGGGATAGTTTGTTTATTTGGGGGTTGTATGAGGTACTTATCCATAGTTAGTGTATACCACAATAGGTGTAAAAATAGACGTGGATACAAGCAATATGCTACTCTCGACCGGGCCAGTATCAAAATGTAGTTTAGACACTTAAAATAAAAAAACACCAAGTGTACGTACGCTACATTTTAAATATTGCGGACACCAAACTTGTAGCGTACACTTTAACAGATGTTTCTATAAATGAAACATTCTGTCCAGCACAGGGAAACAGCAGGTGATTAAAACTGATTAAAACAGTGATATCAGTGATATTGGTGAAGAGCTGCCTGCGAAAAGGATTTTAAAGAGAAACAAAGGTTTCTTCTTTTTGTGTTTTTCTGATGGAGCTCAATGGTATTATATCCTGCATTGTGTTGCTCAATCACATTGTACAATGACAATAAAGACCTTTTTAACCTTGACTACCAATAAGTACCTCGACATCAGAACCATAGCTTTAAGTGCTTTTTAAAATGAGTGTTTTTTAGAGTTTAAATGAATTGAACTTGGACATACTCATGGTGGCACTGCGCTTGGCAGTGGCTGCACTGGCTCCTGACAGCAGGGAGAAATTAGTAACACATAACTCATCTTTATCATGTGCAATTTTATCCGATTTGTATGCGACATAATTTGGTTCTGCTCTGCACTTGCCCTGACAGTATGAATGACAATTAAGTCAACCTTTAAATCTCTGTCATGGATTTATTAAATCGTGATTAGCAATGCTCATTTAATCCTGTGTGCCCTGATTGGAGAGTTAAACACAGCACTCGACTGTTTTCTTTTGGTTAGATGCTCTTTTAAAAGAGTAACTCTGTCGATATCCTACATTTCCCATGATCTATATTTTTCTATCCCATTGTTTCCAGAGAATAGGACAGACTAACACATGTGTTGGTTATGTATGCTTATTTTGTCTTTGAATATGTGTCTTCTTACCACCATCATCGGCCACTCAGAGGCTGATATGTAGTCATGGGGACCCATCATGCGGATATGCACTGCAAACACAAACAGATGGATCAGATCAACTGGTTTTCTACATTCAAACTCTAAAACTCACGCCAGGACATTAGCAATGGCTTTAGGACATTCAGAGCTGATTTGCACGGGTCTGCTAAATAAATCCATGTGATTTGTCTGTTATAGGTAATGTACGCCACCTTTCAATACTGACCCGTTGTGCAATCTTAAAACACTCGAGCCACACCGGGTTGCAAGCAACAACATCGCGAATGAACTGCACAAACACAGTGAGCAGTCGTTAGCAGAATGAACTTCACTCATCTGTCAAACAAAACTGCGTTACTTTGATTTTAGCTCAAAGTGTGCACTGCACTGTGATGCTCTAGTCTGTTGCAAAAAATGCACTAACTATCATTTAAATCATTTTAAAAAAGGGCAACGATGGCAACATCCATAAAAACCCACAGGATAATGGTGCAAGTAAATCTAGCATCTGGTATCGGAAACCCTATCAGCCTCCCAGCAGTGCAAACAGAAAATCTCTAATGATTCAACAGGTAGTACATTGCACTGTATTGGTAGGGGTAGGGGTGTCTGTGTGTGGGTGGGTGTGTGTCTGAGTGTGTGAGAGAGTGACTGACATTTTAGACTCCAAGGCGTAGGAGGGTTAGCGGGGTCAAGGGCTCTGCTCTTGTCTTTGACTTCTTGAACACTCAGGATGAACATGTACGGTCCGTCCTCCCAGGTCTCGGCCACCATGTCGAGGTGAGGAGAATCAGCCATCTGAGCAAAAGAGACAAGGCCATAACTTTATTTATTTGGTTATGCAGCATGAGCATACATCACCCAACAGTAGAAACACTCAGAGATGGACGAGGCTACAAAGGAGTGTTTGGGTTTATTGATTTGATCCAGTAGGAGTTCAAGGAGGGTTCCAGATGGCAGAAACAGAAACTGTCACTGTAAAGGATTAGGAACAATCAGACAAGATGGATTCTGTTTTCTTATGGAACTGTTTAGTGTAAAGAAGGTTTCCTGTGCAGTGCCGTTTTTTTTGCTGAGGATATCGACTTCCTTATGGAGTACATTTTTGAGTGTGGCCTTCAGAGATTGTATACAAGAAGATCAAAGAGAAAGTGACTCAATAAAAAGGTTGATGAAAATCAACAGCAGGTTTCTTTCAACCCTTTTTTCTCAGGGACTGAGAACCTTTTGAGAAATATAAATTAAGTTATGTGGGATAATTTACCCCCCAGAAATGCCCTGGTCAATCGAAGTACTCTTTGAAAGTACACAAACGGTCCGCGCATAGTTTGCAGGGATGTACTCTAGTATCTACTTATGACGATTTTAGGACAAGGGGGGAGAAAGTTCCTTTGTTTGATAAAAACAAAAAAGAATAAAGAGTTAAAAGGCAGCGGTACCACAGAGAGACAGCCCGGGTTTGAGTTACAGCCCGGCAGCAACATCTGGTTCTGAAGAGTCAAGTGTCTTAAACTTGTTGCGACCGTGGCACAGTGGTGAGCAGGGGTCGTCCTTTAATTCAATCGATGTGTCCTTGAGCAAGGCACTTGACCCTTAAATTGCTCCCGTAGCTGTGCCTACGGTGTATGAAAGTTAGATAGTTCTGATGTGGCACCTTGCATGGTATCTCCTCTCATCAGTGTGTGAATGTTTCCTATGTAAAGCGTCTTTGAGTATTCAGAAAAGCGCTATATAAATTCAAACCATTATTATTATTAAACTTGCATTCTCTCTACTGACCAGCAGGGGCGACTCCTCTGGTTGTATAAAAGTCTATGGGAAAATGACTCTACTTCTCTCTTGATTTATTCCCTCAGTAAACATTGTAAACATGAGTTTATGTCTCAATCTGTAGTTTCAAGTATTCTACAATACAGCATGATGTTCACTTAGTAAATTATGGTCATTTAGAGTTAATCGGACCATAAAGCAGGGGGTGCTTCAGGGGCTACAAGGTGATAGACAGGTCTCTGCCCTACCACAGCCATGTAAGGCGTCTTTATGTCCCGTATTCCTCAGTCCAAACATGATCAATTTGTATATATCCTGAATTATAACCAGGAACCTCCCAACCGCTCTGCCTGCTGGAACAAGTTTAGCTGCCCACACTGAACAGACCTGATTGACCACTTGAGGAGGGACAGAAGCTTTTCCTTTTTTGGCGGAATCCCCCTTCTTCTGCATGGCAGTAGTCGGAAAGACAGAGAGCAATAGAATCAGCGAGTCAGACATTTAACAATTAAATCTAAAATAGACAAAGAACTTCTCAAATTCAAAGACACGCATACCTTCAGCTTCGGAGGTTCTTCAGATGCATCACTTCTTCTCCTCCGACCTGGAGTCTTCTCTGTGGTTGGCTGGTAAACAAACATTTTTAACAGTAAATAATGACAAAAAAACTAATCTTAAAGATGCAACATGAGATGTTTTTTAAATGGGCGAACACTCCAGACGTCAGACGCTGACCGGATGTAATCGAAACTCCTCGCCGTCGACTGCTGGCCTTTGCCACAGAGCGGCTCATATTGTTCAAGTCGTACATATCGTACGACTTGAACATTTCTGCCATGTGTTGACGTGCACGTCACACATGGGAACTACATGATGCCAGAATAAACAACTGGCCTTATTTGTTTATATATGTCCTGTCATCATGTTCATGATAAAATCAGTGGAGTTTGCAAAGACAAATACAATAAGTTGCGTTTGTAAAGACAAATTCCAGTGTAACTGAATTTACTGGATTCCTTTTGGAAAACACCAGAAGTGTTTATAGGTGTGCATTATTGAGCCACAAAGCAGCTGAACTGTGATTGTTCATTTGATTCTGCTTCTTGGTTTTGTGCAGCTCTGGTTGGGACGAAAGCAGAACGTGTCTCACCTGCTGGGGCGTCACTTCTGTCAGTCGGGTTTTCATCTCAAAGTCACTCAGGCCAAACTGTGTTGTAAAAAACACACCCACAGACATACATACATACATATATATATATATAATTATTACCATATACACTCACTTATTACTTATATAATACTATATTAATATGTGTGTGTGTGTCACCATGTCGGGGCCTATGTTTGGCTTGCAGGTGAAGACAGGATATTGATGAAAAACATAATATCCACTTCCTCCTCTATCATGGACCTTTCTCGATTTGAAGTAATTTCCTGCATTCTCCACCTAGAGACGAGTCACATGACAAAAAGACAAGGCTGGTGATGTGAAAATCAAACCGTTGCTGTGGTACACAGCAAGCAGACTATTATCCTTTAACGTTTCTTATTTAGCAAAAGAATTGAAATAATTATTTAAAAAATTAAAAAATGTAACAATATTTTGTGTCAAAGGATCTATTTCTTTAGGAAATAGGCGTGTTATAAGCAGAATATTGTGCAGTGAGACGGTCATTATTGCCAAAAGAACCTCTTCAGACTGATTCCAGGCAAAAATAACCCGTACTTTACAGAAGTACATACGATGGATTGAGGATGTCCGATCAATAATGAGGAAAAACTACACTGATTTAAACATAAACAACATAAACAGTGTGTTCAGTAGTAAGGGTCCCTGTTAGGGACAAACCACTCATTTTTCTGTCCATGTTCAGTTTTTTGTTTTACTTAAAGATGTACATTAAAGCCCAGCAATTGATTAACTTTATACAAAAGCAATACGGTAAGCGCTTTTCATGTTTTCCAGTTCAGTTCAGTTTTTCTTCCTCAGTGAGAAAAGTCCAGTCTGCCTTGGCTTGGACAAGTGCACTGAACATCTTGTGATGTGTGGAAAGTTCTCCTCTTTGAGAGGAGAGTAAAGACCCAGAAGCGCTCTGCCATAATGTATCAGACGGCGGGGTCAGGCGCTTTGTGCAATGCGCGATTAACTTTCAATCTGGACACAGAGCTGACAGCGCAAGCCTGCACTTGGAGAACAGAAACTAGTTCTGAACTACGCTGTCTGGAAAGATTAAAGTGAAGCACCCGTGTGTGGCAGTAATAAGCCCCTCCGAATGCTAAAATAAAATAAAAATCAGTAAACGCATGATCAAATAATTAACGGCGTTAAAGGATTGAGAAGTTAACGCTGCGTTAACGCTAGGGCTGCAACAACGAATTAATAAAATCAATAAAAATCAATTATTAAAAAAGTTGGCAACGAATTTCATTATTGATTTGTTGTGTTGCGCGATTATTACGCCACTCAATAAGTTGCGGAGAAGTTTGAGTATTGAACAAAACAGTGGAACGCAGCACAGAGCAGCAGAAGGAAGGTACGGGAGGTTCTGCAGCCCTTTGTAGCCTCTCGTATGTCACTGCATAGTTGCGTTGCGTGTACAATAACTTAACAGATAGGCTAACCGTTGTCGTTATCTCACTAGCTAGTCGTTCATTCCCCGTGTTTGAATGGGTTAGATAACGTCTTCGTTTTAAAATACCGCGAAGCTTCAAGAGAAGCAACGCGTAAATATCTCTGAAATGCAGATTGCAGACCTGCGTTCAACAGTCCGATATAATGTAGCTTCATGCAAAGGAAGTGATGCTGGGATTTGTAGTTCGATATCTAATTAATAACCTTTGTTTAGGTGAAGTAAGTTATCCGTTGATACATTGAGTGGTTACTTCTGGATTATCATCTCTTGTTCTCTGAGTTCTGAGTGTGTGTGTGTGTCTGTGAGTGTGCATGTCTGTGAGTGTAGGGAACAAGTTCTGACGTTCAAACAAATCAAGTTTTCTAATTTTTTATTTCTTTATTTTTTATAAATTCTTTATTGTTAAGATTTTTTTGCACTGTGAAATTGTCTGTCATTTCTGTTTTTGTAATAAAATGTTTCAAATTAATGCTTTAAAATTATTATTTTTTATACGATTAATCGAAAAATTTAAATTATCTTTAGTTGCAGCCCTCGTCAACGCATTATTTTGCTCAGCCCTATTATAATTATATTATATTATTGGTTCTAAATATTAAAAAAGATGTGGCTTAATACGTCGAGGCAATGTTTAAATGTCTTTTATGCTTTTATGTGTTGCAGACCTGGAGTCTGACCAAACCAGAGGTACTGATCTGCACTCGAGATGTTGGGCCGGGGATCTGAACAGTTCCAGTACAGTGGAGAAGAAAACGGCGGCTCTCACGTTCAGGCTGGCGACTTCTTTGAAGCAGTGTGAGTTCCTCAGATACCACGACACGTTCAGGTGGACGGGGGACGACGAGTTGCAGGTTTCTGACACCACTGAGGGGGGGAGAAAAATAAATAATATTAAAAAGGAACACTCTTCGTCTGGAGTTTGCCATCAAAAGCCAATTCACACATTCAAAGTGGACAGATCGCTGTAACGGTACATGTTCACGCTTGAGGTCGTTGTGGTTTCCACACGGACCAATGGGACAGGATCTTTTGGGGGTAGGGGGGTTTTGTGTAACAATCCGCAGAGTTTATTGTGAATGCAAGAGTTCACAAAGAGGTCCACATTCCTTTACCAGTTATCGCCGGTTTCCTCTAGATGCAAATATAACTTTGGTCCGTGTTGTAGATGCAACATATACAGTAACAGTTACTATTGTTAAAGGCAACCCTCGTCCCGTGTTTCCCATAATCCTGTGTGTTACGCTCTCATTGGCCAATGCTCCCCAACAGACTTCCCGATAGGTTCCAGATATTCAGCATGCTCGCCATCTGCGAAGCAGCGCCGACGATGCTCGGGTCACACAGAGCCACTCAAGCGGCGATGTGACTCAGAGGGGTTGTCGTCTTTATCTACTTACGTCTGAGATGGATAGAACTGCTGTTGAACATAGTCTTAGTAAAGAAGAATAAGGTTGTCTTCTTCAGAGTTCCCTGAAACAAATAAACCACAAAAATGATCAGACTTTGTCTGGTAACAGTCTGACAATGCTTCAACATACATAAGAGAAAAACTAAACCTAATCTTTGTCAGTGTCATAAAAACACTCACTAGTGGAATATAACTGACTAGGAAATAGGAAGGGAAAAAAGTAATATGATGTTACTCATTTTACAGACTTGTGACACACTAGCTTGACCTCTTAGAACTTTTAAACCCTATCAAAATAAAACACTTTGCGAAGAAAGACATGCTCTCTTATAGAGCTGCTTTGAGTGGCCTTTTAAAAAATTTAATTAAAACGGCTGTGCCATTTTTATGCCCAAATCCTAAACTAAATGATTACAATCCACCACTACACTGGGCAGGGAACAGAACAAGTAACTCACATTTTTACTTACAATATGTGTGTTAATGTATTGTGTTGTGTGTCACTTCTGTGACCTGAACTACATTCGCACCACTTAACCCACCTGAACACCACCTGAACTACATTAGCACCACCTGACCCACCTTAACACCACCTGAACTACATTTGCACCACTTAACCCACCTTTACACCACCTGAACACCACCTGAACTACATTAGCACCACCTGACCCACCTTAACACCATCTGAACTACGTCAACACCACCTGGACCACCTACCATAACAGCACCTGAACTACGTTAACACCATCTGTACCATCTACCTTAACGCCACTTGTACCACCTACGTTTACACCACATGTAACGTCCTGTCCAACCTGTGACACGAACTCAAACTATCAGCTAACGCTAATACCGCTCTCTTTTTGACATCAATGGCTGAAACACACTGACGACATCACAAACAGTAAACTCACGCTATCGATGTTCACGACCCATTTTCCCGGTTCGGACACGGCACCCACCGCTCCGATCAGCAGCAACAGTAGCGCCGATGACCTGAGGCCCGGTCCCGCGGAGCTCGCCATTTGTGACCCAGGAAGAAAACAAAAACAAAAGAATAGAAACAGCTAAAACCAACGCGACAACTCACAAGAAGCTTACAAGAAGCAACATTTCCTGGTTCCGGGGCTGACGTTGGCTGTGGAGGAATGATGCGTTCAGGGGCAGGGGGAAGTTTAATAATTAGTTTTATAAAGATGCTGTTTATCTTCGAAATACAACGAGAATATGCATTATTACCGCTGACAAATGTGGGGTTGTCTCTAACTGTGACCACAAGATAACAATTAACGCAACCATGATAATAACATTTATTTTTGTTCTGTAGCTTTAGCTTGACTAGTCCATGTTTATTTTGAAAGTGTTAAACGAAAGTGGATTTACGCTATGGTGTCTGACATGCTTTGATGTAGTTTACTGCCGTGACCAGAGGAAAGCATCAACACGGAGTTGATCTCAACAAAAGACAACATTTTTTTACAACTTATTTACAATTTGTAGGTTTTATTTGTATTTACTCTAAAATGTACACCCCATTATTCCAGCTCTTATTGAAATTTAAGCAGTTCAAGTCCAGTGAATAACTGAAATGGTACAAAGATAAGCGGCAAACTGACAGAGGTTAAACAAAAAAGTTTAGGTTACCAAAAACTAAAAAAATAATGTACATTTCAGAGTTATACAAAAAGGGCTTTTTCAGGGACTCGAAGCCATAACAGAATCAGAAGACAAGTTTCTTAGAATCAACAGCTTGCGTGATAGGCATCTCACAGGACAACAGCTTCAAGCACAGCTTAACTCTGGTCCACATAAGCAAGTCTCAGTTTCTACTGTGAAGAGAAGACTTCGAGCTGCTTGTCTGAAAGGTTAAATGGCAGTACGAAAGCCATTGCTAAGATAGCAAAATAAGAAAAAGAGCCATGCCTGGTCCATGAGGCACCGCCAATGGACGACTGAAGACTGGGAGAGGGTCTTATAGACCGATAAATCAAATTTTGAAATCCTGGTTTTATCACGCAGGGTTTTTGTACACCGTTGAGCAGGCGAAAAGATGGTTCCGGTGTGTGTTACACCAACTGTAAAACATGGAGGGGGAAGCATCGTGGTCTGTGGCTCTTTTGCTAGATCCAGAGTCAGCGACTTGCACAGAGTGAACCAAAACGGCTACCACAGTATTTTGCAGCACAATGCAATACCCTCTGGTATATGCCTAGTTGGTCAGGGGTTCATCCTGCAGCAAGATAAAGACCCAAAAAATACTTCCAGGTTATGTCACAACTACCTTAGAAGAAAAGCACAAGATGGTTGGCTTCAAATCATGGAATGGCCAGCACAGTCTCTGAATTTAAACCCTGAACTGGACAGAAGGGTGAAAGCAAAGCAACCTACATAAACAACACACATAGGAACTCCTGCAACAGTGTTGGGAAGAACTTTCTAAACAATATTTGATTTCCATTGCAGAAAAAAGGCCACGAGTGTGTTTTTAACTGCTATATCTGCAAAAGGTGGCAACTTTGATGAGTCAAAACATTTAAATTACATTTTGTAAAACAAAATGATTCCATAATTTATTTATTTTTATCTCCAATTGTTCTATGTTTTAATTTCAGTACATTGAGAAATTAAAACTGTGTACATTTCAATAAAAACTGGAGAAATTGAGGTCTTCTCAAACATTTGGCCAGTAGTGTATATGTTATGTTAAATTTGAGTATTTCTATTTTAAAAAGACATGCACTAAAAGATGTCAACTGCACTGTTTTCGTGTAAAAGTACATTTACTCTTCCCACATATTTCTGTTTTTCTTCATTAATTATATTGCCAAATATCAACACAGTGATATATGCTGTAATCAGGACATGCAAAGGCACTTGTATTGCTTGCACAAAACATTTTGAATAAATTAAAGTTGCTTTAGTTTTGGTCTTGCATGTGAACTAAATTGAAAGACCTTTGCATTCTTTGCACCTTTTTAATCTTTTTTCTTCAAAAATGATATGTGAATTATTTCACAGCTTTCACTACATCCATCCATCCATTCATTTTCCGCCGCTTATCCGAGGTCGAGTCGCGGTGGCAGCACACCCAGCAGACCGAGCCAGGCTTCCCTCTAACCCGCAACATTTTCCAGCTCGTTCTGGGGGACCCCGAGACGTTCGCATTGATATAATCAATGCATTCAACAGTTATAACAGAAACAAATATATGTAATACTTAAACTGTATCACGTAATCAGATCATAAACTTCCACACACAAACAAATGATTATTCAATAATAACTAAATCAGCATCTTGTGTTTCATCAGAACTACATCTCACATTTAGTGAATCCAATAAACCAAATATTTACTTTACAGTTGTGTTTCTTTAACTTTTATCATCATCAGACATCAGTTTTAGTTCATTTGATTTATGGATTTTTTATTTGATATTTCATTTTAAATTATATAAGTTTAGTGTTTTACACTTCACGCTCAGAGTCCCAGACGTTCAGGGAATCAAAAAACATTCGGATTGATTGATTATATTTTTCTGATTGAAGAAGTTTTTCTTGTCTCTGATGTTGCAAATGAATAATGCAAAAAAAAAAAAAAAAACGTTTTTATCTTTGTTTATTGTTTTCCTGCAACTTATTGTAAAACATGAACACATAGAATTTTTTTAAATCTGAAATTTATTTTAGAAAATACATTGGGAAAATAACTTCTCAGGATCAATCACTGTACCGGCTCACCTGATATTACGTTATGACATCATCATATAAAACACTTTAAAAAGTATTCTGGTATTCTGGTATTCTGGTCACCAGCATATTGTTTTATGATATCTTTTAATCTTCTGATGATTTTTTTGTTTGTGAATCCTTGTTTTATTCGGTGTAAAGAACTTTTAATTAAACTTTATTTTAAGATAAGATCAAACTGTATTCCTTCTTAGGGAAATATATGTCTAACAGTTGTAATGCAACATGTGAAGAGTGTAAATATAAAGCATAAGACTCCAAAATACATACAAAATGAACAATTCCCAAATCAGGTTAACATTTTAAGAATAATGGGTTTTGAATGATTTTAGTTTGTTATATGATCTTAACAATGTGCGTGATCAACAGAAAATAACTTTAGTTGGAAATGTATTTTTTTATCAAATCAACTTGATCTATATAAATGTGCATCAGATGGATGATGATTCATGACATGGAAATAAATCACCAACCGTTTTTTTTTCACAAGTTTGGTGAGTGAGATTGTTTAAAGTTTCTTTACAAACATTGTGAAATATTCATGTGAAAAATTACAAGGAATACAAACAATGAAAAACAATTATACAATTAGTTTATAACAAAATACAATATTTGATCTTAAAACGTTAAATCTAAAAACAAAAAAATTATCAAATCAACAAATTCCTCACTGACACTCCTTCAACGTCAACATTTCTGGATAGTCCAGCTACATGAAGTAAGATGTTCTTTAGTAAAGTCATGTGACTAATAAAGCGACTGTGTATGAAAGAACCTGACTGGACCGCATACCTCCCTGATGAACTAAGTAGCTGTAAACATGTGCACAATAAACAGTTCAATGTAGATGGAGTTGTATTGATTCCCACACTGGTCTGTACCTCACTGTGTGTGTTCTCCGCATTAGAAACACTCATAAATCCCATTTGTAAAGACAGTTAAACTCGACTCTCCTACAACTTCACTGCTTTATAGTAAACTCTAAGAAATGACAAACAAATAATCAATAAATATAAAAGAATGATTGTGGTTGTTGATGATCTTTGTAATGAATAGTTGTAACAGTGTGAAGACGCTCATGTCTGTTGACAGCCTCACTGAAAGGAGGGATCACTGAGGGCTGTACACACAACACATTTTTTAATAAATGCTCTCACTGCTACATCTCATGCAGTCGGCCACCAGCTAAATGCACTTCTCAGGGAAAACAACAGTGTTGAATGTGCCGCATGTAAACAGGAAGTGATGGCACAGACACGTTTTATTTCCTGTTAACGGCACAAGATGGAGACAAAGTCCACGTTACTCTTTGCGTTGATCAATAGTAGCATTACTAATAGTAGTATTTATTCGTTCATTGAGATTAATCATCATCAATCCTGGAAGGAAAAGACCACAACAACCTTGTAGCAGTTTCTCATACATTTTTTTGTTCCCACAGAGCCTTCACAGAACCCCATTGTGCTGGTCTGACGTACTGTTGGTCCTGAGTGGCTCACTGCTGTTGCTCTTGTTGTTGTTGTTGCCACCAATAAATAGTTTATTTGGCAAGGAGGTTCCACGTACAAGACATTTGACGAGGTGAAAAGATCAGAACAACAAACAGAGACAGAATAAAACAGTAAAAACAATAAAAACAGTGCAATAATCAACATCATTTCAACATTACTATGGTAAACAAACAGATAACGGTACTTAAAAGTACATATATATTGCTACGGCCTATCTAGTGTGCCTGGTACACAGGGCGTAACATACGGGTATCAAAAAAAACAATAAGCCTGTGAATTAAGCAGCAATAAGTAGCATTTATTGACAAGTTACTGATTAAAAACAAACTCAAATAGAAGCAAAAGCCTCAGGGCCACTAGGGCCAACATAATAAACCAAAACCCCCACACGAGATATAAAATATAGCCAACTGGCCTACTGTATAGCAAAAAGAAAGACAAAACTGAGCAAAGGAGAAAACAAACGACAACAGAAAAGGGCGGAGTTAAGTTAGGGGGCGTAACAAATATGAAATACATCAAGTCAGAAACAATTCTAAGTTTACCAAGTGTTCCCTTTTGGTAAACTTTCAAAAGAAACATTATCCGTCCATTTTCAGCTGCTTACCCGGGGTCCGGTCGCAGTGGCAGCAGGCCGACCCAGGCTTTCACTTTCATCTCACCCGCAACACTTTCCAGCTCATTCTGTGGGACCCCAGCCGGGTGATATAATCCCTACAGCGTGAGCTGGGTCTTCCCCGGGCCTTCCTACCAGTTGGACGTGCCTGGGAAATCTCTAATGGATCCGAATTAGATGCCCGAACCACCTCAGCTGACTCCTTTCAACATGAAGGAGTAGTGGCTCCACTCCAAGATCCCCCCCTGATGTCCGAGCTACCCTATTTCTTAGGCTGAGTTCGGCCACCCTACGGAGGAAACTCATCTCCTTACCCTATCTCTAAGGCTGAATCCTACAGATGAAACTCATCTCCTTTGCGTTTGTTAATTTAGAGCTGTTGTGGCTTACCAGCTATAGCATTTTTCTGACTGGCTAGCATGTCAGTTCTTTAGCTTTAGCAGTGTGCCAGGTTGCCAATGTCACAGAAATACACATTTTTTTGTTCCAGTTTTCTGGTCTGAGGGGCCGTTAGCTAGTGTTGTGACCTTCACCTCCAGAATGTGAGTCGAGGAGACACGCAGCAACTCAAAGTGACAACAACGACTGAACATTATTACAAAGAGACACAAAAAGGCAACAAAGAGACACAAAGTAGCTACAAAGCCACTCAAAATTACATCAAACAGACACAAAAACATCTACAAATTAATGTAAGTTATGCAGCTGTAGCGTGTGGGGAGAGTGGTCGTCCTGAAACCACAAGCTAGCCGGTTCCATCTCCGGTCTTCCGGTAGTTTGCCTGTTGAAGCGTCCTTGAGCAGACACTGAAACCCCAGTTCAGTGCTTCAAGAGGCTGCCCACTGCTCCTTAATTACTAGGGATTGGTTAAAGAAGAGAATAATTATAATGATTATTAAGTATGCTTGTACATATAGTACTGTATGCTTGTATATATAGTACAAGTGGATAACTTCAGCAGTCTTCAGTTATCATGGGTATCATATTTGGAAAGCTCCTCAAATCTGTGGAGGAGGACGTCGCAGTAAAAATAAAACAGAAGATGATAAAAAACAAAAAACAAAGAAGAAACTTGGGCGACTTATTTAGCACGGGTGGGCAAACTACGGCCCGTTAGGCATTTTGAGTATGATGAGTATTATCATTCATATAAAAAAAGAAAATAATGATTATAAGTTATATAAAGACCGCTGTAACGCTTCTCCGTTCCCAAATTGAGTTTCACGAAGCATGATGACAGCGACAGACCAGCATCAATGTTTCTTAATGCTTATTCATTGCTCAGTGCTCTTTTAGGCTGTTTGCATGTGCGCTCTCCTGCAGCAGAACAGAGCAGGCAGGTTGGAGGACACACACGGCTTTCCTTCAACCGCACAGCACATAAAGGCCGCTGAAACACCTTCTGCTGCAGGAGAGCGCACACACAAACAGCCTAAAAGAGCGCTGAATCCTTTGGAATTACGTTGTAATGCGTTAACTTTCGAAGAGTTATGGTAGTTTTAATTTGGCATGTCACTTTTTTTGTCACTAGTGACAGAGTTTGTACTACAAGAGTTTAAGAGTTGTAAAATTAACTGACCAGAGTATTTTTTTGTGACAGCTGACAGATGCATCCAGAGTATTTTTTTTCTTGGCAAAACGAACACACGTCAGACCCACGGAACTGCGCCGCCCTGCGCGTTCATGTCGTGTGACCTATAGGGTTCTGCCTGCTAGCCTCGTGCCAGTTTCCTGCATTAAGTCCTTCTGTAACAATGAGTGGACCAAAGAAAAGTCCACAGTGAGTGCCGAGTATTTAATGAGTGGACTGCTAAATATTTTTTCACAGAAGTACGATCAAAGGCTGGATGTCTTATTGCCCAAGAAACCGTTGCAGTTCAAAGAATACAATATCAACTGCCACTTTTCCGCCAAGCATGCTTATGCTGCGTTCACACCAAAAGCGTTGCGAATTTGACGTGCAAGTAGATTACATGCAAAGTCAAGGCACAGACACCAATGTTTGCGAAAAAGCGTTTGACGTGTGGCGTAAGCCAATCAGCGTTATCACCGGCATCATGTCGTTGCTGAATCAAACTGCTGCTGGTCTACTGCTGAAGTAACACTGGTAGCGGCCATCATTCAGATGCTGTTGTGGGACTACGAATAATACTATGAACTCGAGATAGCTATGTGGAATTTGCACAAGTATAAGCCAGAACTAGTGGTTATTTTCATGCTAGCTGGCGGAAACAGTGACTGTTTTTACTGAAATGAACCACAAATATAAGCCACACCCCTTTTAAGGGCGCAAGTAACATTCGTGACGCATTTGGTGTAAATGCAGCTTTACTATAGATAGATAGATAGATACATAGATTAACTCTTTATTCATCTACAGGTGGAAAATTGTGTGTCATTTTGAGTTCTTTCTTGGTTGGTACGTGTCTCCTTGAGTGACTTTAAGTTTAACAAGGGAAAGTCATGGAGATCCCTGGGCCTGTGCCCGGTTTGCCCGTTCAGTAATGCATTGATAACAAAATGGTGCCATAAACAAATACACACAACAACAATACAAACTGAATGAGAACTAAAAATCGGTTACGTAATCATAACTAAGATTTTCCATCCGAAATAGCTTCATCATGCTATGCCCGAGCTTTCTCCTTGAATGCAACATAAACTGTGTTTGTTGAATGTTTGCGCTTCAGGAATATAGAGGACGTTAGGACCTGGATGCCGACTCTCCCAGCCTCTGTGTGTGTGTGTGTGTGTGTGTGTGTGTGTGTGTGTGTGTGTGTGTGTGTGTGTGTGTGTGTGTGTGTGTGTGTGTGTGTGTGTGTGTGTGTGTGTGTGCGTTTGCGCGTGTAGCTGGGTTGGGCGGGGCGGGGGCAGGGTTGATGATGCATTGAAAAAGAACTTGGATCTTTTCGCTCAACTGGTTTGTTTGGACTCTCGCAGTGGGCGTGCCCTGGGCCTGAATATCTGCCTCTCTTTCTCTCTCCTTCAGTGTGTCTTGACTTCTCTCGCTTCCTGTTAGCCTCGTTTCTCTCTCCCTCTCTTCAGCAGAAGCACGAGACTCAGTAAGTGATACAAACGACTGCTTGTTCTCCTTCATGTGTCAAGTTTGAAACCATGTTTGATGTGTGTTTGATGAACTGTTCGTCGTTTGTGCTGTTTTTTTCTGAAGTGTGTGTGTGTGCGTGCGTGCGTGCGTGTGCGTGTGTCCTGTGTTGAAAACGGACATTGTATATAGATTATGTGAAAATACAGCGTTTGCATATTTTGTTCCCTCCTGTCTCCAGTGGTGAAAAAGTTTAAAATAAAATTAAGAAAAAAAATATGGCAGTGGACTAAATGCATGATGAGTTTGACTCGACTCGATGAGCAAGGAGCGGCAGTGAAGTGAACTTCAATAAGATCCACTGTTGACATAGTAACATGGAGTAAACAGCTGAGTCAGAGAACCCTACTTCATTATACTAAAAATATATAATGAAGTGTATATATATATATATATATATATATATATATATATATATATATATATATATATATATATATATATAATTAGAACCGCCATAATTAGTTAATTAATTGAAAGAAATTTTTTTTAAATTGATTACGTCATTTTTGGAACATTTGACGGTAGAAGATGACATTTTCTGGATGCTCTGATGATGAACTGAATATACTGTTGTGTAGTTCAGTCTATATGAATGCATTATATCTTATAAACAATTTATATTTCTCTTTGTATAAAGTCTTAATCTGTCATTGTGTATTTTAATTTTTACTTTATTCAAAACATTCAAGACTGCAAAAGTCTGGACACATTATCATGCCATATGTTGAATTCCATGCCACTTAAATTTAGAATAGTTCTGAGGATACAAAATACATTTCATAATATGATATATTATCTATAATTTGATTCTATAAGCTATATTATTTCAAATATATCTATTGACGTTATGTCGATTTATGACTGTTTCAGGGTTGTATTCCTTCTTAAAGCTCATACATGTGTTTTGCAGCGTTATGATTTTTGTGTGAAAGATGGTAACTTGTGTTTTCCTGACGTTGTCTCTCTGTCTCCTTCTCAGACACACAGCAACATGTTTTTTGCAAAGAACTTAATCAGAGGCATCATTGATGTTGTGAGGTGAGCATACAAAAGATTTTTTTATAAATCCCTTTTTTTATGATGTTAGACAGAGCTAACTGCTTCCAGTCTTTGTGCTAAGCTAGGCTAACTATGTGCCTTCCTCTGTACTGGATGCACATATGATCTTTCCACAGCTTCTCTCTGACTCTTTCTTTCCCTCCAACAGCGACATCGACCCGGCGATGTTCAAGTCCTCAGACCCTGTGAGTGTAAACCCTGATGGAGCAGCAGAAGCTGCACCTGAAGCTCCACCTCAGGAATCCTCTCTCAACCCGCAATTAGACTGTGTGCTCCACAGATGTTCTTTGTGGTCACTTAATAATCTCTTCAGGCCCGAATATATCACGGTGTCGGACGATGAAAATACACTATTTTAAAATGTGGCTTTGGTAGAACGTATTCAAGCAACAAATGTCACGGTTTGACACGACACAAGATCAGGGCATAGTGCAGTATTCATCCAACTGCTTAGTAACTAAATTCAATGAAGCTCAGGAATCAAAGCCGATTATGAAACTTCCTACAAGATCCAGAGTTCCGCATGATTCAGGTTCAGTCTTATTTCTTTCATCGGGCGAACAGTGATGCATTTAACTTCCCTTCTCGTGGAATTTCTCTTCCTGTCCACTTCATTTTTGTGATATTCGTAATTATTATTATTTTCGCCAGGAGAATCTAATTATTTTTTTGCCACAATTCAAATCTAATGTTAAAAAAAATTATAATGTTTGACTTTGACTTTTAAAGAATGAACAGTTGCTTTCAAATTTGAACTTTGCAACAAGAAGCTACAACTCCAACACCTTCCCCGGGAAATCACGGTGTTTTAAGAGGCCAACACTCTCTTTTCTGGATTGGGAAATTTTTTTAAATTGAGAAAAACATTCTGACATTAGAAGGAAATCTGTGAAACTTTGACACTCTGAATCCTCCCAGTGGAAGACTTCACAAGCAAACAAACACACTGAATGTATAACACACACCTTCCCCTGCCTTACAGTAAGTAGCTTTTTGTGTTGTGTGTGTGTGTGTGTGTGTGTGTGTGTGCGCGTGTGTGTTTGTGTGCAGCCTCCTCCTCGCAGACCTCTGAACTTTGCCGAGTCCCATGAGAACGACGAGGAGAAACAGTTTCGGAGAGTTTTCCAGCAGCTGGCCGGCGAGGTGAGCCCACAATTATGGATGTTTGTTCCGGGGCCCGTGTGCCCCATGTTTACACCACTCGCAGTCACGCTGTGTGCTCGTTTCATTCGATCACCAGCGAAGCTGTGCGTCCCGATTCACTTTCCATTCACTCTTTTGGGTTGGAAAATGACAGGAATACATCCCCAAAATTAGAACATCCTGTTTAAAAACATAATATTACAAAATGCAATAACAGAGCTCAGAAACAGTCAAGATATGAATGTCACTTCGATTGTACCTTTATCATTGTGGAGAGCGTTGCAGAGTTCAAGGTAATAACTACATAACTAGTCTCTAAAGTTCAATAACACTCATGAGAGTAGGAAGTCGATGGACTGTTCCTTTAACAGACTTTTAAAGGAATAGTGTGCCAAAAAAATGGAACATGGCGTTTACAACTATATTCTAGTTTGTGTATAACCACCTGAAACGAAGAGATTTTGTATGCCGTTTATCACAGATGTTTACTTCACATACACATGCATCTCTGCTAACATGCTAGCATGTCGTTAAATGGTACGGTATCAGCGAACATGTGTGTGTTTGGGACAAAGTGAGCAAAGGACTGGATAAATAGGACAAGTTGCGTGAAACTAAAAGTGGCATGACCACCTGTTTTACAATTTACATTTAATCTGAAAAGATTAAATGTAGATTTGTGGCTCAGATATTTTTCTCCCGGTTTCAAGTCTACACAACAAAGTAGCATGTAGCATTTTTAACATATTTCTCTAATCTGCAGAATACATGTACGGTTGTATTGAATCGTGTCTGCATACCTAACATTTCATTGTCGTGATCTTCGTTGTGACTTTCTACGCCTCTCTCCCTCTTCAGAGCGAGGATGCGTTCCGCTGCGCAGCTGCTGATGCAGCTGCTCGGCAAGTTTCCTAAAGCTGCGTCTGTCTATGAGTCGGTTTGTTCCCTCGGCTTCTCACCTGATCCTTCCTCACCACACCTGTCTGCCTGTTGTCGACTGCATACCAAACGCCACCCTCCACTCCTCGCTTGTTTTCTTTACTCACTTTGTCTTGCTCATCAGCCCAGGTCATCAGCAGGTTCTTCAACCAGCCTGTCTCATACCTGTTCTCAAATCGCCATAAAAAGAAAAAAAGTCTTTAATTAAAAACATTGAACAGACAACAAAATGCTCTTCTGATAACACAAAAAAGAGCGTATGAGTAGTCAGATAGTTAACGACATATCAAATAAAATTGTGGCGGTAATACACCAATATGCTGGGTGCCAACTGCCAAAAAAAACAAAAGAACAAGACAAAATAGTGCTGTTGCTGTATTCAAAGCATATTATTCTGGACATCGCTTTGTCAATAAAAACAAAAGTGATATATTGTACATTTGTTTTTATTGACAAAGCGATGTCCAGATGATATATTGTACATATTGAGTTTTAATACATTTAAAAGCATCAGTTTTACAACGTGATATACTCGTTAGCTGCATTGATAGCATCAAATAAAAGAAACAAAATGATTGAGGGAGGCGGTTGAGGATTCAACTCTCATAACCAAATGTTGGCGTATCAGCTGGACTTCAGAACCAGAGTGTTGTCAAAGATAAACAGTGACTCCATTGATTGTCCTCGGCAGTCAGCTCAGGGAGGGTTGGACTCAGAGAAATGGAGCTTTCTCTCTGCATTCCTACCATTGTCTGGCAGGGCGGCACCCAAGCCTGAGGGTGTGTGTGTGTGTGTGTGTGTGTGTGTGTGTGTGTGTGTGTGTGTGTGTGTGTGTGTGTGTGTGCGTGTGCGTGCGCGTGTGTACTATTTGTCTGAGGTTTTCTCTGACTCATCAGAGGGACATATGCACCAGTCAGACCAGAACTCCGCCCGCTGTCAGTGGGTGTATTTTCGAAACCAACAGCAGTAATAAGTGGGATGATGAAGAGGATGAGGATGGTTGTAGTATAGTAACCCCACCCACCTGGCTGAGCTCCGGGTGGGTGGGGATCTGTGAACTGTCAGGTGGAGTCCGCTGTAGTCATTTTCTAAAAGGCACGAACCTCGTTTCTGTCGGAATTTAATAAAGTTGAGTTTTAGAACATCAACAGTGGATTAGGAGGAACTTCGAGGATAATAAGTTTTCCTTTATCCACTCGTATTCTCACTACATTTCCCAGATCATGTATCCTCGCATAACCTCACTCTTTAAAACACTTCAGTTGCGTCCGGAAGACTGGCACCTGAGACTGTTTATGCGAAAAGGACGGAGAAAAAAGGCAATAAAAAAACTAATCAAAACAACAAAGGCAAATTAAAATGAAATGATGAGCAAACTCAGATCATATAGAGGTTCATTTTCAACGTGAGAACTGTCTTCCATGGGCAGCTTCAACTTGAAAAGTGCCCACCTGGCCCGGCTAATTAGCTGAAGCGCCGTGGGACTATTTTGAGGTCAAAAATCACAACAAGTTTTTGTCAAGACCGAGAAAACACGAGACAGTTTCCTCATAACCAACCTTTTAATTTCAGTGCATTACTCTGCCCGTGAATAATTTCACCACAAAGATATTTATTTTAGGAATAAGTTAAGACGTTCCTTAAACTAATATGGTGCTGCGAGAGGGCCCATCCAGAGACGGCATGGTGCCGCCTCACAGTGTTTGGGCAACAAGGAGAAAATTTGAGAGGTTGTTTTTTTTCAGATGTGAGTCAGAAGCTAAACAAATATCAAAGAAAATAAAAGGAAACAGCTTGAGTTGGGCTTGAAGCACGTTCAGATCAGCTGTGACTCACTTTTTTTCCTGGGGTTTCCTCTATGGAAAGAAACAACCCGAGCACGAACACTGTTTTTCTGATGTGTGTGTGTGTTTTCACAGGACATGGAGGTGAGCCCAGAGGAACTGAAGAATATCCTCAACAAAATCCTTGGCAAACGTGAGTCTGGCAATTCTCTTTCTGTTGTTCTCACAGCAACTGTTTTGCCAGCTGAAACTTCTTACATGAGAATGTGTTCTAGTGTTTCTTGCTGATAGTGTTTCATTTGAAGGTTGAATCGGTTCATGTTGGTTTCAGATGGTGGCCTGAAGACCGACGGTTTCAGCATTGAGTCCTGCAGAAGCATGGTTGCTGTCATGGACGTATCCTTTCACTGGACATAGGGCTGACGCCCTGATACTATAAGCTCTAGTAGTAGTAGTAGTAGTAGTAGTAGTAGTAGTAGTAGTAGTAGTACGATCAGAAGCAGTTGAAGCAGTAGTGATGGTAGCAGTTCCATTAGTTGTTGTAATAGTGGAAGTAGCAATTGTAACTTTATGTACACGTAGCAGTAGCATAGTAAAAAAAGCAATTCAAGTAACAACACTACTAGTAGAAGTAATAATTTCAGTACGACTGTAAACAGCAGCAGTATTAGTACCGATAGTAATAGTTCCAGTAGTAATAGCAGCAGGCACATGCACAGACATTTTGAGGAGCAGGTGCTCAAACCAAAAAAAAGGGCACCCATCGGCAAAATGATTTAGGAAATTAAAAATAACTAAATAAATAATAACTAAAAATAAATAAGAAATTTAAAAAAAACAGTAGGATATTTTCAACTTACTAACTCATAACAGGCAAAAACAGACAAAACAATGCCATATTGTATAACCAAATGCAATCAAAAAATATTTTAACTTAAAACAAAACTCTGGATAAATTAAATAATCTTCACAGGAGCATTCTCTTTGGTGCCATCTCTTGGAAGATTTGTTTTACTTGACTATGTTGACATTGTATTGTAAGGTATTGTATCTATTTTAATGTCTTGCTCAATGGCAAGAAGGAGAAGATCGGAGAGCCTTTCTTCCCCACAGAGACTCCTCATCCTGTTCTTTAGTATCTTCAGGTTTAAAAAGGATCTATCCACTGAAGCTGTTGTCATGAGCAGTGTTGCACAGATCCTTACCATCTTGTATTTCAGGGGTGGTCATTTAAAAGGACCTAGTCAAAAAGATCTAACTCCATTAACAATAGTAAATTGAACTACTGAACAGTACCTGTTCAGAAAAAAAAGAAAAAAGATTTATATACTATATATATATGTACTATATACTATACTATATATATATATATATATATATATATATATATATATATATATATATATATATATATATATATATATATATATATATATATATATTAGTTTTTTAAGTAGTAGTACAACTAACAGCTGTTGTAGTCTTAGCAGTAGTAACAGCTGGACTAGTATTAGCAGCAGTAGTAGTGTAAGCTATTGTATCGTGGTTTCAGTAGCAGCAGCAGTAGTAGTGACAGATGGTGTTGTTGCTGTAGTAGCAGTAGTAGTTGTAGCAGTAGTAGGCTAGTAACTGCTGTAGCAGCAGTTGTAGTATTAGTAACTGCTGTAGCAACAGTTGAAGTAGTAGCGGTAGCAGCTGTAATAGTAGTATTAGTAGCATAGTAGTAGAAGAAGCAATAACTACAGCAGCATTAGTGAATGAAATAAAACTACCCATTGTAAATAGTTGTTGTAGTCTATAAACTATAGATAGTAGGTATAGGTAGTCCAAGCATTAGTAGCAGTAAAAGAAACGGCAGTAGTGGTAGTAGAAGTAGCAGTAGTAATTGTAACTTCACTAGTAGTTTATTAGCGCTCTCTCTTACTCAGATGCTATCACACCAGTAAATATGAAAAAGTACTTTGTGTATATTTGTTGCTCTGTTTTGTGAGTTTGACCTTTGACCTGACTCGATTCAGAGTGACAGCACGGGTAAACTGGGCTTCCACGAGTTCAAATACATGTGGAACAACATCAAGAGGTGGCAGGTCCGTTTATCTCTTCTTCTTTTAGTCTGACACACTTCTTCAGGTCACTCCCAGTCCTCACCGGTGAACGTTTTTCTTATTTGTGCATTTGTCCGCCGTTTATTTTCTCCAGGGTGTCTATTTAAAATACGATGCAGATGGTTCAGGTACAATCTGCGCTGATGAACTGCCAAAGGCCTTCAAGGCTGCAGGTGAGAAACTGTGTGTGTGTGTGTGTGTGTGTGTGTGTGTGTGTGTGTGTGTGTGTGTGTGTGTGTGTGTGTGTGTGTGTGTGTGTGTGCAGGCACATCAGTGTGAACCGAATGTGAAGTCTCCAACAAACTGTGTTTGCAGGTTTCCCTCTGAATGACCAACTCTACAAGCTGATTATCCGTCGCTATAGCGATGAGCACGGCAGCATGGACTTTGACAATTTCATAGGCTGCCTGGTGCGACTCGACGCCATGTGCAGTGAGTCTCTCCCTTTTCCTCCTCACCTTGTTTGCCTGCTCTCCTCTCTGCTTCATGCACCTTGTTATACACATTCCCATCCAATAAGCAGCCAGACTCACTGGATGTCTTTTGAATCCAAATCATTTAAAGTAAGGTTCTAACAGCTTGATTAAAGTTTGCCGCAAGTCACAATTTACGCGCCATAATTTAATCAAAGGGCTGAAATGTTTGAATGAAATTTCTAAAGAGAGAAAATGTTCTCCAGCTTTTTCTCTGCAACTGTATAGAAAGGCATAACATATATCATGTATCCTCTCTTATAATATGGGATGTTCTGCAGGAGCTTTTAAGACCCTGGATAAGGGAAACAGTGGCACCATTCAACTGGACATCAAGGAGGTAATGAGCTCACTTCACTCTTTTTTTCAGTCGTACTTCTCATAATAATCCTAGTATAACAACACAAAATGAGAACATCAACCTCTATATTGTAATCCTCTTTGTAAGAAAGTCAATAGTAATCATTATCTCTCAAAGAGTA
>NW_027175931.1:13794122-13811622 GCF_023055335.1 Clinocottus analis | reverse complement strand
AGTTCTTGACACATGATGAGCAGTATGGCGCCGTGTCGGCAGCAAGGGCAGGCAGAGCAGTGTGTAGCGTGCGGGTGACGTCACATGGGACAGCAGGTGGCAGGAAGTCCTCACTGTTTACCATCGGCCGATTCTCAAAGAGGTCGAGCCCTCCGACTGTTGACTCAGTGACGTACTGCCCAATCAGACGGTGTGAGATTTTAACTGACACTTTTGGAAAATTAACTCTTTTCAAAGACAGCTGTCGTCTCATTGGTCGGATGCTCATATGATTACATTTCGGTGGATTGTGCCACACTAAGAAAGCTTTGACTGTTATAAAAAGACTAACTTTTGCTGCAACTCACTGTGATCTCATCTGGTGAAGATGACTGTTTGAGCCGATCATAATCAGTCCTGGCTTATTGCTGAATTTCACTTGTTGTTGCTGCTGTTATTCACATACATGCAAAACTTATGTTCGAATCTGTAAAAATCTGCACAAGGGCAAAGGTAAATCTGGATGTTGTTTTTTAGAAAGCATGTTGTATACAGATTGAATACACTTTGATTACATGATTAGTCAGTTAACTGTCAGCCAGAAAAATACCAATATTTGTTTGTTTATTCATGATATTAATGGAATAACTTTAGGCATTAGAGTTGCTATCGGAGATGTACAGGTCTCATTGCTTTGTACACTTTTTTAGACAAAATGATTAATCAGTACCAGAACACAATCCATATATGTTTTGGTTACAATCCCATCTCTGTTTATGTGTGATTCCAGTTTGCACCAAAGAACATCAGGTGTCTTTCTTCTTTTCTCTCCTTCGCCGCTGCCCCTCCTTCCCTTCTTTATTGCGGCAGGTGGTGATTAGCGGTTTGGTCTAATTACGAGGCTCCAGCCTGATACCACATTGTCTGAAAAGAAAGGAGGGTGTGCGGAGGAGCTGCAGTGTGCACGGGGCTCTGTTTTTATGATACTGTAAGGACCCAACACCTGGTTGGACGCCCACATTGTGAGGACGTCTGATCTTCTGTTTAGAGAGGAGGGATTCATCTTTTACACTGTGTAGGTTTGGGAGCCAACCGTACAGTTAATAATTCATTATTTACAAGGCTGTAAACAAAAAAGCAACTCAAAGTCATGAATTATTCCTGGACAAGTCAGGGAAATGAGGAGTGTCCTTGCAGGATTATTCATTTGCAACATAAGTACAAACAGGCAATTAAACACTTCCAAGTCAACTCTATCTGATAGGAGGAATCTGGTTTTACTGGATCTGGATAATTTAAGTCATGAGTTCAAAACTAGAAGTTTGTTTCATCCTGAAAATGTTGTTGAACTCTACCAGCAAGTGAAAGGATCTTGCAGATACCCAGTTTCAAGAGATCTCTGAAAACAGACAGGAGCTTTAAAATCGTGAGTCAGAGTTGGAAAATAGCTTCAAACATAAATGTAGTGGCTTTTCGTTTTGAATGAAGATGGATCGAGGTGGTCAGAGTCACCTTTACCGGGTAAAATGAATGGGCTCCTAGCTATCTAACTAACTGGCATTGTCAGCTCCTGGAGCCTATGGTGATTGACATTGTCACCCTGCCGCTATGGTAACTACTCACAAGAGCGATAAATGGTATTAATTTTTAATTTTAGGAAGTAATACCTGAGTCACCAATAAGTTTGTGATCCCACATATAAAGCTTGTTTTCTAAAGATCCCATTGTATTTATTCAATGATCTTAAGAGTAAGTAAGTCATATGTATTCATCCCAATTACTAAAATCACAAGGGAAGATTCCTCAATAATAATGATATCGCAAGATTAATTTCCATTATATGGAAATGTAATGTATTGAACATTATTTTTGTTCAAACTTCTTTAACCCAGTTAAGCCCCAGACATTTTTCTAAAAAATGTCCTAACTTTCTTCCTGGAAACTTCAGTGGTTCCGATATTGATTAATGGGATTACGTGGACTTTGAGAGTGAAAAAGACCTTCTGAGGAAGAATTAGGGTTTATAAGGTTTTAATTACAGGAAAAATCAATACTCAATAGAGTCTGAGCTAGAGAATTGTGACTTATCTTTACACTAAGTAGTGTATTTTGTTGAAACCTGTTTAATATAATGAAAATTCCTTCCGAAAATGCAAGAACCCGGGATACTGGAATCCTTCTGGTTGTGAAAGTGCCGCCTTTAGCGATGTGCTGCGAGTATACAGGAAAACCAATCTATAAGCTTTCAAATGAGAAAAAGAAATTTGGACGCAGGTTCACATGATCAATTAAAAAAAGAAAAGAAATAAAGAATATCTAAATGAACTGTTTTCATGTAGATATCTACCTGAGCTGCCTATATGTGCCTTTTTTGTTTTTGCTCTTCGTGTTTGTTATGTGCCTTGTTTTGTTTTGTTTTGTGCCTTGTTGTATTTTGTCTTGCTTTGTCCTGTGGGTGTTTGTGTAATAGATGCACATTGTAAGCTCATCTCTCTGGTCGATACTGTTGACTGTCGGTCATTATAAATAATCTTGGTGTCACTCTGCTCTCCAGGTGCCAAAACCACCTGATGCTGCTGCCTAATCTGATCACCTCGGACTGAACACACACACACACACACACACACACACACACACACACACTCACACACACACACACACACACACACACACACACACACACACACACACACACACGGACGTACGGACACCCAACATGGCATCAGACCCGCCCATACTGACAGAGCAGCAGAAGCTGCATAGGAGAGCAAATCAGGTCACGGATGAGGTAAGGAATGGTTATTATTCGAGAACATCTTGAATGCTTCCCTTCATTATAAGCAATTGCTTTATTGAATATTGAAAACACACTTTTACAAGATGGACTCCTGATTTAGAAAGATGAAAGTATGAGAAAGTAACATAGCAACAAGCTTTTCAAATGCAATTGTGTTGGACCAAAGTTGCTGCAAAAAAAAGCCACAGATTTAATTTCACTCGGTGCATATTTTCAATGTTTAAAGGACTTGGGAAATGGGCAGAGGTTAAAGTCATGTGCAAGTGATGGGAGGAGCTTCTAACAAAAATTGATCATTGAACTACGGTGCTGTAGAACCACCTTCTTTTGTGATTGATTGGCTCCCTGCAACCAGATTTAATTGATGCTTTCTTTCCCTCATTAAATAGGAAGCTGGTGGATTAAGCTCATTTGTCTTTTCCCTCAGCAAACCCTTTAAATTACAGTTAAGTTATTATCCATGTCAAACCAAACTGGTTCATCTTGTGGTTTTAGAATGGCTTTGTCAAAAGATTTGACCAAAACATTGGCAGCTAACTCTGTTTTCCAAAATGTAGATGGGTAGGTTTATTTTTCAGCCCTGAGATAGTGAACACGCCCACTCCCCAGTGACATCATACTCTGCTCTCAAATCTGTTTTTTTACACAGGAGAGTATTGAAACCAAGGGCTGCAACTGAAAATTACTTTATTGAGAAGACTATTTTCATGATGAAATAATCTGTCAATAATCAGAAAAAAGTCTTCCCAGACCTTGAGGTGACATTTTCAAGTATTTTATAATTTATTTTATAACAGTCGAAATCATACATTTTACAATCACAAAAAGGGAGAAAAGCAGCAAATCTCATGAAAGTTTTTCTTCATTAATTTTTTTATCCACCAACTAATCGTTTCTTCATAAATGTTCCTATTTAGAGCGACATAGTCTTAAAGCAGGGTTAGGTTTAGGGCGTGGCTACCTTGTCATTGACAGGTCGCTATTGCGGTGTTGTTCGGTCTGGGAGTTGTCCTTGTTTTCCTCTGATAACCTACAACCCTTGTTTTTAATCCATCAAAGTTCATCAGAACAGTTTTGTTTCCTCAAAGTGCTTTAGTCAGTCTTTCGTCCGGAGCTACTGACAAATTGTTTATAGAGTCTCACGCACATCATCTTTTCACAATGTATATATATATATATATATATATATATATATATATATATATATATGTATATATATATATATATATATATATATATATATATTGTGATTAATCACAATCACGTGGAAAAATCCTCTCCAGCCTTCAGTCTTTCCACCCCTTGCTGTGTGTGTGTGTGTGTGTGTGTGTGTGTGTGTGTGTGTGTGTGTGTGTGTGTATTGTGTAAATATCATATCAATCCCCGGGGTCTTCCCCACCGAGGGAATGCAGTTATGGCACTCTGATTGTGATTAATCACAATTAATCACAATATATATCATTTTGCGCCAATTTTAATAATGAAGTAAAAACTAGTGTATTGCACACTTTTATTTTAAAGTAATGTTATCAGAACAATATAACAGCACTCTGGAGCAACAGCAAATTAACATACATACAGTATATATATATATATATATATATATATATATATATATATATATATATATATATATATATATATATATATATATATATATAGTATATAGTACATATATATATAGTATATAAATCTTTTTTCTTTTTTTTCTGAACAGGTACTGTTCAGTAGTAAGGGCCCCTGTGTGGGACAAACCACTCCTTCTTTGGTCCATGTTCAGTCTGTTGCTTACCTTAAAAATGTATGTTAAAGACCAGCAATTGATTCACTTTATACAAAAGCAATAAGTGCTTTTCATGTTTTAAGTTCAGTTTTTCTTCCTCAGTGCGAAAAGTCCAGTCTGTGTTGTCTTGAAAAAGTGCACTGAACATCTTGTGATGTGAGGAAAGTTCTCCTCTTTGAGAGAAGAATAAAGATCCAGAAGTGATGCTGACTTAAAGCGCTCTGCCATAGTGCATCAGACCGCGGGGTCAGGAGGTTTGCGCATGCGCGATTACCTGTCAATCTGGACAAGGAGCCTGCCGGGATAGTAGTATAGTAGAATGCCTGTCTGTTGGGCGAAGCTGCTTGTTGCAGCACTCGATGCTTGTTGAGAACAGAAGCTACTTAACAATACGTGCTTTCACATCAGGCTCAATTCGTCAACACCGCCTGTCGGTGAGATTGCAGTTATGGCGTTTATCTTATTTATTTATTTTTCATGTTTGATTGACCTCACGCGGGCCGGACTGGTAAGCCCATATTGAGACCCTCCCAATGCAAAAAAAACAACAACATGCAGTTAATGCATGATCAAATAGTTAAGACTGTTAAAGGATTGCCAGATCATATATATATATATATATATATATATATATATATATATATATATATATATATATAAAAATATGTATGTGTATATATATATATGTTCTGTTTGGGTTCTCAACAGCTGCGGAAGCGCCCATTTCTCAGTCTCGGTGTTTGATGTTCATAATTACACAGATCAAGTAACTGAAGCAGCTGGTGACTTGTTTGCTCCTGATTTCTAGCTGGTGTAACGTTACCCGATGGAGTTTCCCCACCAAATACATGTCTGTATCTGGCCACTTTTCAGTTTCCACACATATAGTATAGACACTATTTTTGTATATGTTTTTTATATATTGCTGATGAGAGTTGGTTTGCTGGACATTTACTTTATGGAATCTAAAAATAGGCTGATGTCTCTCAACCTGTTCTCTGCTCTAAGGGGAGTCACCTGGTTGCCATAGAGACAATTGGTCTCCCAGTGCCACCTTCTGCAGGGTAGACATCAGGCATCCACTCTGTGTGGGTGTGGCTAAACACTGATACACCCCACGGGGTTTAGAGGTTACAGCAGGTCAGCGCAATTTGTCATTTAGTCATTCCCTCGGTGGGGAAGACCCCGGGGATTGATATGATATTTACACAATACACACACACACACACAGCAAGGGGTGGAAAGACTGAAGGCTGGAGAGGATTTTGAGTGTGAGAGTAGAGTACAGTATATTAACCCTGCTCTGTGTTGACTTTCTTATGGTTTAGGTCAAAATAGCAGTTGATATAATGATGATGTACAAACATTATACGAACAAACAAAAAAACAAATATGTATATATATATATGTATATATATATATATATATATATATATATAAATATATATATATATATATATATAAATATATATATATATATATATATATATATGTATATATACTGTATATACATATACAGTATAATTATAACGTCAGTTCTCGCTGGTATTCACATTGAAAAATATTTGATATACAAACCTGAATACAAGCTGAATTATATGCTTTCCCGTGAACAAATAGTCCATGTTTGACAGTTTACTGTATGTTGAAGCTTCAATTTTGTATGTCTTTCAGTCCCTGGAGAGCACACGGCGGATGATGCAGCTGGTTGAGGAGGTACACACACACACACACACACACACACACACACACACACACACACATATATCTTTATACATGTGAATACATTACTATCATGTCTGGTAGCCTCTTTACACAAGTCTTCTGTGTTTACTGTACAGAGACGTCTTTAGACAAGTCATCTTGATGTGATTGACTTTAAGCAGCTGGAAAGTCATTTTGGGCTTTCACACGTGGAAAGCAACAGGGAGAACTGAAATGGCTCAGCAGTAAAGACTACATTATGGTCAGACGTACATGTATAGAAAGCCCAAATACCTTTAAAAATAAATACTGTCATCAAAGGAGTCACTTTAAACTTGCTGCAGATTGACAATTTACAACATTCACGAGTGTGTTTTTTAATAGTCTGACTGGTGTTGCATTCAAGGACACCTGAACGTCTGAGACAAGGCGGCATTACCACATGGCAATCGTATATTCTCTATCTGTGGTTTTCATGTAATCCTCCTGCAGAGTAAAGACGCTGGGATCCGAGCTGTGGTTATGCTGGATGAACAAGGAGGTAATCAGTTCTGTTTGGTCCCTCTTTAAATTCTCCGTTGTTAAGCCTTGTTCACTCACATTTTTCCAGTCAGTCCAACAAATAATTCATGAGACCTTTAAGTTAGTTCACATGTTGTATGAAAACCTTTGAACACTCTGTAACATCTCCATGTTGCACAAGTCCCGTTCCTCACAAAGCAGTTAGAGAATATTGAGGAAGGCATGGACTCCATCAACAGAGACATGAGAGAGGCTGACAGACGTGGCCCAATGCTGTAGTGTGTGTATCTGGCCAATCAGGATGGAGGTCTTGGTTTCCGGGGACCGCACCTCTACCTAACTGGTGGCCTAAAAAATAAACATAATTGTGCCCAGTTCCATTAAATTAGCTTGAGTAAGGTTTTTTATTTGGAATTTAGTTCCACAATAAGAACATCAATTTACACCTCCATCCATTCAAGCCATCTTTTGTCAAAATGTTGTGCTCACAGTTGTTTCTCCATGACGTCTTTAGACTTTTCTATATTCTATATTCTAACTGGTTCACTATTTAATGAACAATCTTTAGAAACATTACTGCTTTTCAATGCCGTTTACTGAGTTGTAAAACATGATGGAACTGGTTACTGAGGTCAGAGCAAACAGCTCGGCCTCGCATGTCTCTGTTTGTGCAGAGTGACGCTATTCATGATTTGTCTGTTGATTTCTTAGTTTTACGTGTATCGTTTTTTTTTTTTTCATTTCAGCTTTAAGGAAATAGTTTGTGATTTTGCCACTCCCCTCCACCATCGCCTCTCTCATTGTCTTTTCACTCTTTCTCCTTCCACTCCCCCGTGTCCAACTTTGTCCGGCCTTTTTCTCCTCTCCTCCTGCCTCCTCTGCACCCTCCCTCTCCCCTCATAGAGCAGTTGGAGCGTATAGAGGAGGGCTTGGATCAGATCAACTCTGATATGAAGGAGGCAGAGAAAAACCTGACTGACCTGGGCAAGTGCTGTGGCCTCTGCTCCTGTGATAAGTAGGTGGTGTCAGATTTTTCCAGCCCACCTTTTATTCCTGCTTTCGCTTTCTTTTGTTGCCTGCATGCTTCCTGCTTTATTGATTTTCAGCTGTTTGGATACCAGCTTACAACATGTTTGTCGTCTCTCCTGTACAAATGGATCACATGGTGCACCCACACTGGAGAGGTTACAAGCATGGATTATCTAACAGACACCTTTCACTGAAGCTCGTAATGAATGAAACAACAATGAAACAATAAAGCCTGTACTGCAGCTGTAAGACCAGGATGGGTGCAGTGTGGTTCTTGTATATCACATTTAACAACTGAGTCTCTCTCTCTCTCTCTCTCTCTCTCTCTCTCTCTCTCTCTCTCTCTCTCTCTCTCTCTCTCTCTCTCTCTCTCTCTCAGGCTGAAGGCCTTTGAGGAGAGCGGGGCGTATAAGGCAGTCTGGGGCGGAGGATCCGGTCAGGATGGCGTTGTGTCCAATCAGCCGCCGTCGTCTCGAGTCGTTGATGAGAGGGAGCAAATGATCATGAGCGGAGGACACATACGGAGGTAGAGAAGATAGAGAGAGGGAGAGAGAAAGAGAGAGAGAAAGAACATTTAATGAACAGTTATTGTAGGCCGCTTGTCTGTTGTGTTAGGAGAGGCAGCTGTGTAATGTAATACCACCGGTCATGAATCGTACAGACAGCTGTGAAACACAAGACATAATCACACACACACACACACACACACACACACACACACACACACACACACACACACACACACACACACACACACACAAACACAGACACTTGTTACTCTGCTCTGTCTCAGGGTGACTAATGATGCCCGGGAGAATGAGATGGAGGAGAACCTGTCTCACGTCGGCAGCATCATCGGGAACCTGAAGAGCATGGCCCTGGACATGGGCAATGAGATCGACACGCAGAACGTCCAGATCGAACGCATCCAGGGAAAGGTAACGTGCCACATTAACAGCACTGAGCAGGTTTCACTAAGTGTCAACAAACATCTTCACAGTTAGGCCACAAATAAATGAACCAAGCAGCAGCGTATTCCCAGAACCATGTTCACACATGATTATTGATTCACATGGGGAACATGTCTGTTTGCAGACAGGAGTTCTGAAACTAATATATAACCCAATCAGATGAGAATCACCACTGAGACAATGAATAAATAAATTGAATTAGAGAACCAGAAAAATCCTCATGCTTGCCTGTGCAGGGTTGCAGGGAGTGTGACGTATACAGTGTGTCTACTGCCGGACACTTGAGCACTTTGAGCATTGATTTTCAGTGCTTAGGGCGCTACACGAACAAAACCAGCAGAATTCCGTGCACTAAAGGTACCTGGATGGCGCACTGCAAACGGTAAAAAAAATGCAGTGGACGATGGACACTACTCGCCCTAAACGGGCGCCATCTTGGCTACGTAGCAGAAGAGGAGGAGCCCTTTCGCCAGCTTTTCATTAATTTTTTTATATGTTCCTGCCGCGAATGTGGAGGTGTCGCAGTTTCCACATAGTGTGGAGAAAGGGGTAAACAAAAGACAAAAACAGGGTAAGAAGTGGGTTCATTTTGTCAGTTTCAGTTTCGCCTTTATCGCAAACAGGTTTGCGTACGTCACTTCCGGCTTAATTTCGCGAGTGCCGAAAACAGATTTTCGTACGTCATTTCCGCCAAGTGGTTAACGTAAGTTTTCCATTTGATACAACACTTATCAGCGACGGAGTGCACTATAGATGTTAGTGCACTGTATTGTAGTGCGCTGTATTGCAGTGTACTTCGTAAAGTGTTCGGCAATGGACACACCCATCGACAAGATTCACTTTCACAGTCACACCTCTACCACCAATTTATTTGTTTTTCTTTGAGTTTTTTTAATATTAGTTTCCCAGTGGTGTTCCTTATGTATTCAAATCTAAACATTAAAATTGTGGTTGAAGTAGACTTTTTTTTGTGTGAAAATGCTGTTTTCACAAACCCCTCTCCATACATGCTGCCGGTAAAATGATGAAAATCTTCTAAATACAGCATTCACTCGAAGGTTCTCCATATGGGATCAGTGCATTGAATCAGCAGTATTTAACATTCTGAACATAATAAAGTAGCAAACAAATGTGTGGCATAATGCCTTTAGTGCAGCGGACCCTAAGCCCCGGGTCGGTTTGTACCGGGTCGCACAGAAAGAATAAATTAATTTTTCAAAATGTTTAAAAGAAAAAAAAATTTAAAATTTTTTTATTTTGAAGAAGGACCAAATACATCCATCTGTGCGTCTGAGCCTCTTAGCATACTTTACCCTAAAAACAAAACTTCAAAGTCTGCTTCAACTCTGCCAGTATTTTGGTCTAAAATCAAGGAAGATTATCCTGAGATCGCCAAAAAAAGCATGAAAACTCTGCTTCTATTTCAAACATCCTGTCTTTGTTAAGCGGGATTTAAGATAAGCAGTAGACCGGACATAAAGGTCTAAGTTAAGCAGTAGATTGGATATAAAGGTCTAAGTTACGGAGTAGACTGGACATAAAGGTGTAAGGTACGAAGTAGACCGGATATAAAGTACACATGTCAAGTGTCTCCAATCACCCTGACCCGTCTCTTTGCAGAGAAACCAGTTCAGGGCTCCCACTAATTTGACGTAATGGTAAGATGTATATTTATGCACTTTATTATTGCTTCATTCCGGTCGTATCATTTTATTACGTCATTTTTATTACGTCATTTTTATTACGTCATTTTTATTGCCCACACCGTGAAGGCCAGTCTGTAAAAATATTGTCTGACACGAAACCGGTTCGTGACGCAAAATAGGTTGGAGACTGCTGCTTAAGTGCATGTCCTGTGCACGTGAGCGACCAAATAATAGTATAAAAACAATACAAACATCAAACATAAAAGCGTTTGAAGCTAAGCTCCTGTCTGATCCTGCAGACCACAAACATGGACCACTCCTACCGATTGTGGAGCCGGACCCCACACAAACACACACACACACACACACACACACATTTCCTCACTACTCTCGCTACTGCCCAGATGGCGAGTACTTGCCCTAGAGTTAGAATGACGGTATCATTAGTCCCACTACTTGGGTGCCGCTCCTCCAATTTGACCCTTTGCCCCTCCTGAGCACAGTGCGGCTCACTGTGTGTTGGTCTTGCAGGCCCACTAGTGACCATGCCCACCCGAAGCCGTGGTCTTGCTCTCTTTCGAGCAACAACATTGACAAAATCTGTCGTTTTACCCCGTAGAACCCAGGACTAACGCTGACATTCAACCAATCAAGGTAAAAAAAAACAAACTAACCCTGTTAATTTACCAACAAACTCCGCACAGCCAACGTTGACCCAGTGCTAATGTTTACATTATTCATCATCTGATTACCTTACTTTAGCACTTACTTTAACTAAGTGAGTGGGCGTTTCCATTTGAAAACCCAGACACTGTTGGAGTCAGATATGAGCCTTTTTTATGTCCACATTCGCAACCCTTCAGGCCCGGCGTCTGCTTAACCTTCTAGTACGGACCTTGTTGCTGGCGACAAGAAAAAACAACAGACAGAGGGCCATTCTGATGCTGTGTTCACACCAAACGCCACAAGATTTTTCCCGCCGCGTCTATCGCGTCAGTTGTGTCGCACCACAAAAAAAGAGTGGTCACACCAAACGCAGCATGACTAATTGCGCCGCCACAAAGGAGACGTGGCGATCTACTACTAGAACCACTAGTTCACTAGTTATGCTTCCTAGAACCACTAGTTCTGCTTCATACTTGTTGTGGAAGTCCCAAAAACATGGGAAAATCGAATGCCCTTGTGTCTGGGTTCATCATATTATCTGTAGTCCCACCACAGCGTCTGAATGACGGCCGCCATCAGCGCTACTTCCGGGGGACTGGCATAAGTTTGATTCAGCAATGGCGGTACGGCGGTGATGAGCGGAACATCTCAACACTCATTGGCTCACACAACTATGACTCGCGCGTTTTTGTCGCCGGAGTTGGGAAATTTCAACTAGCGTGACGTGTTGCGCCCAAGGCTCTGAGGGAGATAAACCAATCTTAACCGCTTGGACACATGTAAAAGCCTATAACATGAACACTGAATGCTCTTTGCCAGCGGTCACCAACCTTTTTGAAACCGAGAGCTACTTCAAGGGTATAAAATAATACAAAGGGCTACTTGTTAGATATAAACTTCCTGAACAACAAAGTTGCACAGATCACCTTTTAATAATAATAATAATAATAATAATAATAATAATAATAATATATGTGAAGTGACGGTCTGATCACATATCATTGTTAATTATTCCTCACAATAATTATTACGACTGTTCCACAACAATGATGGTACTTTGTTAGAAAAATGAAAATAAGGTTATATCCGTGCAAAAAACAACTAATATTGAGTTACTACTAAATAGCTTATTGTGGAAAACAATAAACTATTTTTTTGCAAAACAAACAGAATGAGTGCAGATATGTGAGCATCAGGTTGCATTAGTATTAGTGGCTGCAGTGATCTGCTTTCCTCTTCACATCTTTTTAAAACAGGGTTGTAGATTTGATACGGACACAGCTCAATGTTGAGCTGAGATCTATTTTCCCTATGTGAGCCGTAACAGAAAAAACCTCACTGAGATCTCATAAAGATCAGCTTTTAGCAAAATGCCAAGAATCGGCGAGTTGCGCACGCGCAAACAACCACAACATGTGCAGGCTTTGTCACTGCAGTGCATTTTTCGGTCTTTCTGAAGAATATTTCTAGAGACTCTCGATATGCGAAGTCAAAAATGTCTGTTTTTGGAGCTCCAGGCTGCACCCTGTTGTTTGTCTTGACCCGCACATACATGAACTGTTAGACTTCAAAAGCTGCTAGCTTAAAATAGTATTAGCTTAAAGCAGCAAATCCCATTGTGAAAAGCAAGCAGCATAATTTTCGCTGCGCTCTCTCTCTCTCTCTCTCTGTTCACTGTGTGTGCGCCCGTGTCTGTGTGTGTACCTCTCTGTGTACCCGTGACACATGACAGAGAAGAGTTTTAACGCGAAAATGTAGATAACATGTTCGGTTGATAAAAATATACATATCTCTCTCTCTCTCTCTCTCTCTATACATATATATATATATATATATATATATATATATATATATATATATATATATATATATATATATATATAAAAATATATATATATATATAAATATATATATATTAAAAAAAAAATATATATATAAATATATATATATATATATATATATATATATATATATATATTTAATAAGAAGCTTTTCTCTCTATTTTTTGAACATGCCTCTTGGGCACCATGTTGCTACCTCTGCTCTATCCAAACAAAACAGTTTGAGAGAATTTAATTTCTGTAATCTCAAAAGCTTTGGTCATGTTCATTTTCAATTGTTTAGAAGAGAAACATGATGAAAATTCAAATATGTTTCTTTAATTTTATTTTTTTACACAGTTTCAAGCCTTTTTAACATATGACAAATATTAATAATAATAAAAAATTTTGCCAAAATATTTATTGATAAATAAGACAAAAAATAACAGGTGGACTGTCATCATTACAGATCTAAAAAGATTAAGGTCTGCTTAAGGGTTAATTTGTCTGTATTTTAATGCTAATATTTTAGCATTGCTTTATTTTTATTTTGTTCTTTCTTGCATTGCCTGCTTTGGGAAGAGCGTATTCGACTAGCCGATGCAATAAAACCAACCTGAACTTTGAAAGAAAGACTCCGGTGGTTCCGTCACTCATTCCAGTTTCTTTTTTCTCTCTCTCTCATCTGCAGGCTATTCTCAACGTGTCCCGCATTGACGCTGCCAACCAAAAAGCTAACAACCTCATCAAACGATAGATGGAGTGCTCTATTATTTTCATTTTTCTACTAATTCACCGACTTGCAATTAGCCTCCGCTTCTGCATGCTTTGCCAAAGTGTTGCTGCTATCATTCTCTACTTTTCATAGGTGTTTTATTAAAGAAGTGTTTTCTTTCGTGTTACATTATTGCTGTGGTGTCCCTCTGGGAACTGATTCTCAGTAGTGAGGTGTTAATTATCTCTGTTTACTCTAGTCGTGATAGGGAGCCTAATACGACATAATCCTTTTACATGTCACTGGATTATTATAACTTTTTTTCAGGGCTTTTGTCACTTTCACACTGTTTCCCTTTCGAGGTGGCCTATGCGGTCACTCAGCGGAGAGTTATATCAGGGGAAGCTTTAATGGTGCCTGCAGGGGAAACTGGGTCACTACAGCAGCGCCATCACCAGCAGCAGCAGAGAGCAGGAGTCAAAGTTAAATTGAGAACTGATACCACAAAAGATGAAAGTGTGGGAAAAAACCTGCGACAACCGGCTTTGCTGGGTCGGACGTTTTAACTTCCACCGGGCAAATAATCCCCACAAAAAATGATATAATAACTCTATGTGTGCAATATATATGTCCAAATTCTCATAAATAAACAAATGCCGCTCTCCCTGCTCTGTATAATCACTTACCCTTCCCACACCCCTCTCTCTATTCTGAAACGCTCCATCGAGGGTGAAACACGTGCGTGATGGCGCCCTCTGCAGGCGCTATTGGGTATTGTCCAGAGGAAAGAAAAACGCATTCGCCCATAGAGGAAGATCTCTGGCGACACCAAGCGGACGTACGCAGAACCTGCGCTTCTCCCTGGGCCTCTCCATCTTATCCCTGCTCCACGCGCGATATAAAATGGTGGTGCAATGACGATGGATTGCGCCATCTTTCTCATCTAGTTCCAACGCGTGAAAGGGATTCACGAGGCTTTTGCTTCTGCTGCCACCACCAAAACCTCGCATGTGTGTGTGTGTTTTCATTAAAGCCAATTACACGGGTTCACATTGTTTCATTAGCTGCAATGAAACATCCGGTCTTGACATACATTGTGGTGTGGGTGCGTGGCCTAAAACTGGGATTAAGATACGGCTATTAATAATATATTAGTACAAAAAGCTGATGGCCTTTGTTGACCTACGCAGTCTACCATGTTTGTCACATAGCTGGTTTAAGACTACTATGTTCAGTGGCGCAACTAAAGTGCATGCATATTGATGAGATGCTAAAATGAATAAAAACGGGGTTGTCAGCAGCGTGACAGTGTTTGATCATCAGTTTCTCAAGAAATACGAACAATAACGGTCCTTGCGCACAATGTATGCGTCTGGTACATTCCTTCAGGATTGTTAGTGATTGGTGCACGCTGTATCTGGGGCAGCTGGGGGCGCGCAGCAAGCTGCAAAAATGTTGCGCGTTCAAGGGAGAGAAGAAAAAAAAATCGGAGTCTGCGCAGTTCCGTTCTTCTCTCGACACTCCGAACTTTCGGGAGAACCGACGGAGGAAGGAGGGGAGGGAAAGAACAACGCCATTTTTCCTGGTAATTATTTTCAACATATTCAGCAGGTTTTAACCACCGCACGGCGCGAGTGGTTCGCAATAACAGACCACGCGCGTGTTTCGTTGCGGCAAAGCGTGAACCGGTGATAGCTACGATGCATAAAAAAAACTGCGTAGCACCGGAGCAAGGCGGACATTTCGAGCTCGAGCGCCGTGTAACATTTTGCAGGCACTCGGCGTACAAATACTACACGCTATGAACGTGTGTTTAAAAAAAAACCCTATACATTCCACGCATGTTTACCGAAACCCGCCGCGGATCCTGTGTCGACGTTTTTATTATACCGTAATGCAGCGTTAACGTTAGAGCACGAGAGATGGCGGAGTCCGTCTGAGCTGCTCCTTGCTGCGCGAGCCGCAAGGCACGATCGGCAGGGGAAGAAGCAGCAGGCACGAGCTAAACAAAGACCCGCGGAGCTGGCCGCTGATTAGCTTAGACGGGCCACGTGGTTGGGCCGAAAACAGTGGTAGTTTAAATCCCCGTATGAAGAAGTCCTCCTCAATAGTTGTTGATTGTTCATACCACGTTCACTTTGACTTCATGTATTGACGCCACACTGGCGTGTAAGTGGCGTTGAACAAAAAGGCAAACGTGGTAAACAATACAGCTGACGTTGCATTATTACGAGAAGCTTGACTTCTGGTCTTGGAGGAGGTTCCCAATATATAATATGATCGCTACATAACAGAGCACTGAGAGAATACATGGCAACATTTAACTTCAGTTATCAATATAGTAACAAACTAAAATAGTCTGAAAAATAAAGTAAAAGTAAAGAATCCTTTTTTAATAACTATCTGTATAAAGATTAAAAAACACTATTTGATTACATACATTTACAGCTTTAGCTCCCAAAGAAGACTGGAATGATTCAAGCTTCCCCACAGTGTTGCACATCCTGTTGAATTCATGTTCCAGTCCAGAAAAGACCACGTGACCATCTGTCTTCATTGAACCACAAGGGTGCCAACTATAGAGTTGTTGTTCCGCTTTTTTTTGGGCCCTCTGCAGTTTCCTTGTGGGTCTGATTGGCGAGATGTACAGTCAGTAAATGGTATGTTAAGCTGCTAAATAACACTACACACTCCTATTTATATTGTGGAGTTTAAAAAAGAGCTTCACCAAAGCTATATATATATATACACACACACACACACACACACACACACACACACACACACACACCACACACACATGGTGTCTGTTAATTCCAGCTTCACTTTTATCTTTCACTTGAACTTGGAAAAAGGACAACTCTTACAGAATAATAAAACATTACTAATCCTGGAGTGTAATTCTTCACACAGGTAGTAAAAAATCTACAATCCAACGAGAAGTAGGAGCTGTAGGAACACGCCAGTGAAAACAATCTTTTTTTCCTTTTTTTTTTTTCTTCCACTGTGGTAATTTGAGTTCTTTCACAATGTTATAATCAAGACGACCTTAATAGAGACCAGGTCATGACTAAGACCCAGACCCGCATTATGACAAAAATGTGGAACATAGCCATATTCTCATAAAAATACCCACAGAAAAAAGGACATTCCTTTTTATCCTCGTCTTTTATTGCCATATATGTATACACACACACACCCTTTGCTGAAGCCCTACAATATTTTAATGAGACATTGTTTAAGACACACAGCTAAAACCAGGAAATAGAACAAATAATGTCGTAATAGTCGACATCAAAAACAAATAATGGTCGACATATAAAAAGCAGCAAAGTCGCAAATACCTCGGATGCATTGGAAACTCATTCTATTACAAGTACAAAATAGATGTAGATGTGGACCATAAGTAGATAGCTGTGATTCAGCTGTAAAGTAAGTCTGTTATCTCTGTATTTATGGCCCGCTTTCATCTTTCGTCATCAGTTGCACTCTTATGTTTCAAGAGCATCGGAGTCTTGACGAGAAGATAAAGGACTGGAGAAATCCTTTTTGAGGTTCTGACTTTATGACCCCATGCATTAGCTGACAGGAGTCAATGTGTGGCTGAACAAGTGCACCCGCTACTTGCTTTTAACACACTGTTGGTAAATTAACTAGTCGCGCAATTGCGGCTTTGAAACCTGCCTTTATTTATTTTGATAAGAAAGAAAAAGAAAAAACCTGTCTGACAATTGGATACTGTTTTATACTGCCACCAAGTGTCAGAGAATATGATCCACAGGGCAGAAACCACCGTATTGTATTTGTTAAATATTTAAACTCCCTGTGTTTATATATTAGCTTTTTCATTTCCCTGGTAATCGCTTGG